>NC_073410.1:1235000-1512500 GCF_028641065.1 Leucoraja erinaceus | reverse complement strand
TGATCCCTTTAGCCACAAGGGCCACATCTAACTCCATCTTAAATATAGCCAATGACTGTGTGGCCTCAACTACCTTCTGTGTCAGAGTATTCCACAGATTCACCACTCTCTGTGTGAAAAATGATTTTCCTCATCTCGGTCCTAAAAGATTTTCCCTCTTATCCTTGCAAAACTGAAGAAGGGTTTCGGCCCGAAACGTCGCCTATTTCCTTCGCTCCATAGATGCTGCTGCACCCGCTGAGTTTCTCCAGCAATTTTGTGTACCTTCCCTCTTATCCTTAAACTGTGACCCCTAGTTCTGGACTTCCCCAACATCGGGAACAATTTTCCCGCATCTAGCCTGTCCAACCCCTTAAGAATTTTGTACGTTTCTACAAGATCCCCCCCCCCCCTCAATCTTCTAAATTCTAGCGAGTACAAGCCGAGTCAGGAAAGCAGGAACGGGGTACTGATTGTGGATGATCAGCCATAATCACATTGAATGGCGATGCTGGCTCGAAGGGCCGAATGGCCTGCTCCTGCACCTATTGTCTATTGTCACACACACAGTGTACAGTTCTGGGCACCATGTTATAGGAAATATGGTGCCATGGTTGAAAGGGTTCAGAGAAGATTTACGTGGATGTTGCCAGGACTAGAGGGTGTGAGCTACAGGGAGAGGTTGTGTAGGCTGGGTCTCTATTCCATGGAGCGCAGGAGGATGAGGGGAGATCTTATAGAGGTGTATAAAATCATGAGAGGAATAGATCGGGCAGATGCACAGAGTATTTTACTCAGAGTAGGGGAATCGAGGACCAGAGGGGACAGGTTCAAGGTGAAGGGAAAAGATTTACTAATAATCCGAGGGGTAACTTTTTCATGGATGCATGGAACAAGCTGCTGGAGGAGGTAGTTGAGGGACTATCCCAACAGTTGGACAGTACATGGATAGGACAGGTTTGGAGGAATATGGACCAAGCGCAGGCAGGTGGGACTAGTGTAGATGGGACATTGTTGGCTGGTGTGGGCAAGTTGCCACTCTTTCACTGTGACTCTATAAGAGAGACAAGGGGTGATTGTCGCACCTGCCCCAGAACCCACAGACCCCCTCTGACCCACAGGGGGAGAGGGGGCAGGGGGGAGAGGGGGGCGAGAGGGGGGGAGGGGGGGGGCGAGAGGGGGAGAGGGAGGGAGGGGGAGAGAGGGGGGAGGGGGGAGAGAGGGGGAGAGGGGGGGGGGAGGGAGGGAGAGGGAGAGGGGAGGGGGGAGAGAGGGGAGAGGGGAGAGAGGGGAGGAGGGGGCGAGAGAGAAGAGGGGGAGGGGGAGAGGGGGAGAGGGGGAGGGGGGGAGAGGGGGGGAGAGAGGGGGGGGGAGAGAGAGGGGGAGAGGGAGGGGGGGAGAAGAGAGAGGAGAGGAGAGGGGGAGAGAGAGGGAGGGTTAGAGGGGAGAGGGGGAGAGGGGGAGGGGGAGAGGGGGGGAGAGGGGGAGAGGGGGGGAGAGGGGGGAGGAGAGGGGGGGAGGGGGGAGGGGGGAGAGGGGGGGAGGGAGAGGGAGAGGGGAGGGGGGGGGGGGGGAGAGGGGGGAGGGGGGAGAGGGGGGAGGGAGAGGGGGGGGGGAGCAGGGAGAGGGGGGGAGAGGGGGAGAGGGGGGGAGGGAGGGGAGGGGAGGGGGGAGGGGGGGGAGGGGGGGGAGAGGGGGGAGGGGGGGAGAAGAAGAGGGAGGGAGGGGGGGGGGAGGGGGGAGAGGGGGAGGGAGAGGGGGGGGAGGGGGGGAGGAGGGGGGGGGGAGGGGGGGAGAGGGGGGAGAGGGGGGGAGGGGGGAGGGGGGGAGGGGAGGGAGAGGGGGGAGGGGGAGAGGGGGGGGGGGGGTTTAGAGGGGGAGGGGGGGGAGAGGGGGAGAGGGGAGAGAGGGGGAGAGGGGGAGAGGAGGGAGAGGGGGAGAGGAGAGGAGGGGGGGAGAGGGGGGGAGAGGGGAGGGAGGGGGGAAGATCAGGGGGAGAGGGGAGACCTCACGCACGTACCTGTGTGCTTCTTCTTCTGCCGGACAGGTGATCCCCAACACCGGCCATTGTAGCCGCCTCTGCTGCCGAGCGTCAGTCTGCTCGGGATCTTGCCCTCCTGCCGGAAGGTTCCGGACTCGCTCGGGGGCTCGCTGGGGGCCCGCTGAGCATTCTCTGCAGGTGAAGTCACAGGACATGAATGAGCAAATGACACTCAGGGAGGAACATTAGGTGGAGCGGAGGAGAACGAGTTAAACATCTAGGACATGTAGATGCACGCAGCACTAAGCTTTTCACTGTACCTCGTTACAGGTGACAATAAACTAACCTAGAAGGGACATGCACCATATAGTAACAACAGCCAAAGAGCCACTGAGAATCTGAACCAAATCAATATCCAATATCCAAATTGATAATATTTCAATTATTTTTTGCAATTAAATCTTAGAAACAAAATCAAATGACGCAGAAAATTAAATAAAACATAAATACAAACATGAATTTCTTAATAACAATTATTTTTTTACTGTGCCATGTGTCAATAATCCGACTGAATGAATGTTAGTAGATTAATGAATGGAGGGGTTGGAGTACATACCTTGAGCAGAACCTTCTGGAAAGTTGTCGGAGGCGGCGGTGTTGTGAGCCGGGGTGGCCACACCGGCCGTCTGTGCGGTGGACGCGGCGCTGGTCACCTGCTGGACGTTGGCCGCGGTCTGGGAGCCGTGCTTGGACGGGGACTTCTGGCTGGCAGGCAGGGGCTTGCTGGACGAGTAGAAGGAGCTGAGGGTCTGGGGTTTGTGGGTCTGGCTCTCCCGATCCAACAGCTTGTCCAGGATCTACAGGCAGAGAAAATGTACTCACTGGTGAACAGCCGGCACTGCCACTAGGCTTCACTGGGCTGCGGGAGTGAGTGAGAGTCATATAGGGCCATATAGAGTCGCATAGTGGTATGTGGAGCTGTGTGGATGCACATAGAGTGGTATAGGCAAGGCAAGGCAACTTTATTTATAGAGCACATTTCATACACGAGGCAGACTCAAAGTACTTCACATAAAACATAGAAAAATAGAAATTAGGTGCAGGAGTAGAGGCCATTCGGCCCTTCGAGCCTGCACCATTCGCCATTCAATATGATCATGGCTGATCATCCAACTCAGTATCCCGTACCTGCCTTCTCTCCATACCCCCTGATCCCCTTAGCCACAAGGGCCACATCTAACTCCCTCTTAAATATAGCCAATAAAAACATGTCATACAATAAAATGAAATAATAAAATGAAATAAAATAGAACTAAAAGAAAAGAAAAGCAAAATTAAAAATGCATTATAAAAAGTGCAAAAGTTAAAAGTGCAATGTAGTTAAGATTTAGCTGAAAGCTAAAGTAAACATTAAAGTTTTCAGTCTTGTTTTAAAAGTGGTCAAAGTTGGGGCAAGTCTTAAATCTTCAGGAAGTTTATTCCAGCTATTTGTTGCATAGTAACTAAATCCTGCTTTCCCATGTTTTGTATTTACTCTGGGAATCACTAACAGATTGGTCTCAGAAGATCTTAGCGGTCTAGAAGGCTTATATAGTGGAAGCATGTCAGTGATATACTTTGGTCCTAAACCATGCAGTGATTTATAGGTGAGCAGCAGGATTTTAAAATCAATTTTCTGACACAGGGAGCCAGTGTAAGGATTTAAGAATTATAGCGTCATATAGCATCGCTTAGCGCCGTATACGGGCGTGTAGATGCGCATAGTCATATAGGGCCACACAGCCATAAGGGGGCTAACCAGCCATATAGAGCCACATAGAGCCAGTCAAGGCATATTGTCCAATAGAGAGTATTATGGTCCTATAGAACCATACACCATGGGAACAGGCCCCATGCCCACACTGACCAACATATCCCATCTACACTAGGTCCCACCTGCCTGCATTTACCTCACTTCTCTCCCAACCATCCCTATCCATGCACCTGTCCAAATGTTTTTTGATAAACAATAGACAATAGGTGCAGGAGTAGGCCATTCGGCCCTTCGAGCCTGCACCGCCATTTAATGTGATCATGGCTGATCATCCCCAATCAGTACCCCGTTCCTGCCTTCTCCCCGTATCCCCTGACTCCGCTATCTTTAACAGCCCTATCTAGCTCTCTCTTGAAAGCATCCAGAGAACCGGCCTCCACCGCCCTCTGAGGCAGAGAATTCCACAGATAGGGTTGGGTAAAGTGGTTCAGAGAGCTCGCCAAGTCATCAAAGTGGCTGCAATTACTGATGTGACTTCACCGACACATGAAGAGAGAGTTTTTGCGCGCACATGGTTTCGTGCAGGTGGATGGCGCAGTCTTTAGAGAAACGCCGCACAAGAGCTTGGAAGTTTCCAGGTGATCTGAGGAAAGGGTCAATGCTTCCAGATCACCCAGGAAAGCATTGTTTGGACTTTAACTGTACCTTCTATGCTGCGAGCAAAGACTATCTTCCCGGCTGTTATCAGGCAACTGAACCATCCTATCAACAACTAAAAGTGGTCCTGACCACCCAGCTACCTCATTGGAGACCCTCGAACTATCTTTAACCTGACTTTGTCTTGCACTAAGCGTTATTCCATTTATCCTGTATCTGTACACTGTAAATGGCTCAATTGTAATCATGTATAGTCTTGCCGCTGACTGGATAGCACGCAACACAATAGCTTTTCACTGTACCTCGGTACACGTGACAATGATAAACAATACTATAATATGAAAGTACATGTATAAATGTCTTTTAAATGTTGTTACAGCATAACATTCAACGCATGAACTAGTGGCCAGAGGGTGGTGAATCTGTGGAATTCTTTGCCACATAAGGCTGTGGAGGCCACAAGTCAGTGGATATATTTAAGGCAGAGATAGATAGATTCCTGATTAGTGCGGGTGTCAGGGGTTATGGGGAGAAGGCAGGAGAATGGGGGTAGGAGGGAGAGATAGATCAGCCATGATTGAATGGCGGAGTAGACCTGATAGGAGCAGAATTAGGCCATTCGGCCCATCGCGTGATGTTAGGACCACGGTACTTACTTTTTTGAGCTTGGCTTGGTCATCTTTGTAGGTGATCATGAGGGCAAGTGCCAGGTCTCCTTTCTCTCTCCGGGTCCCTTCACATAACAAGGGGTGCTCGGCCTCACTCACCGTGGTCTTCATGCCTGAGGTACACCAATGGAGATGGAGCAAGTCTCATTACAACAAACCTTGCTTTACAGAGCTACCACATGCAGCATGTTGGGGATTTAATGTAGAGATACAGCATGGCTGCCCGCACTTGAGTCCATCCATCCATCGCCTGTTCACACCAAAGATTATAGATCAGAGCAAGATAGACCCACTCCTCCCAAATCCAATGGACTGACCTGTAGTACGTAACGGAACGTCACGGCCGCCATTTGTTTATGCCAAATCTTTGGTAGCGGGGAAGGACAATCTGCTCGTACATCAGGTCGCAGGGAAGAGCAAAATATACATAGAAACATAGAAATTAGGTGCAGGAGTAGGCCATTCGGCCCTTCGAGCCTGCGCCATTCAATATGATCATGGCTGATCATCCAACTCAGTATCCCGTACCTGCCTTCTCTCCATACCCTCTGATCCCCTTAGCCACAAGGGCCACATCTAACTCCCTCTTAAATATAGCCAATGAACTGGCCTCGACTACCCTCTGTGGCAGAGAGTTCCAGAGATTCACCACTCTCTGTGTGAAAAAAGTTCTTCTCATCTCAGTTTTAAAGGATTTCCCCCTTATCCTTAAGCTGTGACCCCTTGTCCTGGACTTCCCCAACATCGGGAGCAATCTTCCTGCATCTAGCCTGTCCAACCCCTTAAGAATTTTGTAAGTTTCCATAAGATCCCCCCCTCAATCTCCTAAATTCTAGAGAGTATAAAGCAAGTCTATCCAGTCTTTCTTCATAAGACAGTCCTGACATCCCAGGAATCAGTCTGGTGAACCTTCTCTGCACTCCCTCTATGGCTATACTGGAGGCTCCTCTAATATCTTTGGGGAAAGAGGACGTTTCCTCCACTCTTGAGTTGATCCAGGACTGATTCTCGGTCGGTCCCCCCGATGCCAGATGATGGCGGCCGGCGTGAGAGCCTCAAGCGTTTGCCCGTGGTGGGCGCTCCCGAGGCAGCGGGCAATGCTCCTCTAGTATCTTTGGTGCCAACAGTGTTTTATGTAGCATCGATCACTTCACATATCTATTTAATATTATTGTTAATATTAATTATTGTAAATTGCAGCTCAATAAAATGGCGGCATGTCATACTACGCTGTTTTCTCGCAGAGTGGCGCATCTTGCTCTGCTCTATAATCTTTGGTTCACACTAGGTCTATGGTATCCCACATTCTCATCCACTCCCGACAGAGTAGGGACAATCTACAGAAGCCAATTAACCCACAAACCCACACGTCTTTAGGATGCAAGGGGAGTCAAGAGTTTAGTTTAGAGATACAGCGCGGAAACACGCACATCGGCACACCGAGTCCGCACCGACCAGCAATCCCCGCACATTAACACTATCCTACACACACTAGAGACAGTTTACACTTATACCAAGCCAATTAATCTACAAACCTGTACGTCTTTAGAGTGTGGGAGGAAACCGAAGATCATTGAGAAAACCCTCGCAGGTCACGGGCAGAACGTCCAAACTCCGTACAGACAGCACCCGTAGTCGGGATCGAACCACAGGATATGGGTAAAGTGTAATGGCGACCTTATACAAAGGGCGGTGGGTGTATGGAACGAGCTGCCGGAGGAGGTAGTTGAGGATGGGACTATCACAATATTTACCAAACATTTAGACAGGTATCATAATTTGGTAGTTGGGAGGCAAGAGCAACTTTCTAGTTGGTGAGAGGATGGTTCAGTTGCCTGACAACTGCTGGGAAGAACCTACACCTGAATCTAGAGGTGTGCATTTTCATTTAGAGGCACTATCTATCATAATGTTAGAAGATTCATTTAGACAGGTACATGGATAGGACAGGTGTAGGGGGATATGGGTCAAAGACAGGCAGGTGGGACTAGTGTAGATGGGGGCATGTTGGTCGGTGTGGGCAGGTTGGGCTGAAGGGCCTGTTTCCGTGCTGTACGTGTCTGTGACGCCACAAAGTTGATCGCCAACGTTTACTGGGGATGGAGTTCCACTCACCCAGAGCTGCCACAGCCGCCTCGAAACCAAGCTCCTCATCGCCAGGCATCTCGTTGTTACGATTCCGGCTCGGGGGTCTCGACCCCGTCGGCGAGACCACTGTGAAAGGAGCAGAGGTCAATCACACACATAGGGTCACCCCCATACACGCACGGGGTCACCCCCCCACACGCACGGGGTCACCCCCCCACACGCACGGGGTCACCCACACACGCACGGGGTCACCCCCCCACACGCACGGGGTCACCCACCCACACTCACGGGGTCACCCCCACACACACACGGGGTAACCCACCCACACGCACGGGGTCACCCACCCACCCCACACCACACGGGGTCACCCACCCACACACACGGGGTCACCACCACACACGCACGGGGTCACCCACCCCCACACGCATAGAGTCACCCACACACACGCACGGGGTCACCCCCACACACGCACGGGGTCACCCACCCCCACACACGGGGTCACCCACCCACACACGCACGGGGTCACCCACCCACACCCCCACACGCACGGGGTCACCCCCACACACGCACGGGGTCACCCCCCCACACGCACGGGGTCACCCACACACACTCACGGGGTCACCCCCACACACGCACGGGGTAACCCTCCCACACGCACGGGGTCACCCACCCACCCACATGCACGGGGTCACACGCACGGGGTCACCCCCCCACACACGCACGGGGTCACCCACACACGCACGGGGTCACCCCCACACACGCACGGGGTCACCCCCCCACACACACGCACGGGGTCACCCACCCACACGCACGGGGTCACCCACCCACACGCACGGGGTCACCCCCACACACGCACGGGGTCACCCCCACACACGCACGGGGTCACCCCCACACACGCACGGGGTCACCCCCACACACACGCACGGGGTCACCCCCCCACACGCACGGGGTCACCCCCACACACGCACGGGGTCACCCCCACACACGCACGGGGTCACCCACACACACACACGGGGTCACCCCCACACACGCACGGGATCACCCACCCCACACGCACGGGGTCACCCCCCCACACGCACGGGGTCACCCCCACACACGCACGGGGTCACCCCCCCACACGCACGGGGTCACCCCCCCCACGCACGGGGTCACCCCCCCACACCACGGGGTCACCCCCCCACACGCACGGGGTCACCCCCCCCACACGCACGGGGTCACCCACCCACACTCACGGGGTCACCCCCACACACGCACGGGGTCACCCCCCCACACGCACGGGGTCACCCCCACCCACACGCACGGGGTCACCCCCCACACGCGCACGGGGTCACCCCCACACGCGCACGGGGTCACCCCCACACGCGCACGGGGTCACCCACCCCCACACGCACGGGGTCACACCCCACACACGCACGGGGTCACCCCCACGCACACGGGGTCACACCCCCACACGCACGGGGTCACCCCCACACACGCACGGGGTCACCCACCCACACACTCACGGGGTCACCCCCACACTCACGGGGTCACCCCCCACACTCACGGGGTCACCCACCCCCCCACACTCACGGGGTCACCCACCCCCACACACGCACGGGGTCACCCCCCACACGCACGGGGTCACCCACCCCCACACACGCACGGGGTCACCCCCCCCACACACGCACGGGGTCACCCACCCACACGCACGGGGTCACCCACCCACACGCACGGGGTCACCCCCACACACACGGGGTCACCCCCACACACGCACGGGGTCACCCCCACACACGCACGGGGTCACCCCCACACACGCACGGGGTCACCCCCACACGCACGGGGTCATCCACCCACACGCACGGGGTCATCCACCCACACGCACGGGGTCACCCCCCACACGCACGGGGTCACCCTCACACACGCACGGGGGTCACCCCCACACACGCACGGGGTCACCCCCACACACGCACGGGGTCACCCCACACACGCACGGGGGTCACCCCCCCACACGCACGGGGTCATCCACCCACACGCACGGGGTCATCCACCCACACGCACGGGGGTCATCCACCCACACGCACGGGGCCCCCACCCACACGCACGGGGTCACCCACCCACGCACGGGGTCACCCACTAGGGGTCACCCACTAGAGGTCACCCACTAGAGGTCACCCACACGGGCACCTGCATACTCTGGCCAATACACTGACGAGGTGGGACCGGTTACCTGGTGTACACAGGACATCAAAGATGAAGCTGGCCAGCATGAGGGGCAGCACCGGCCTGTAGTCGCACAAGTTCCCCTCTCGCAGCTGCTCCGCCCTTTCACGGATGGTGTTCATCTCAATGATCCCCAGAGGAATCTTCTTCAACAGCGCCACGATTTCCGATTCCTGGTACGCAAGTTTAACCTGGACGCCGGGGGGGGGAACAATGTAACGAGGACATTTACGATCAGATCACACCGTGGCTTTCTCCTCTTCTGCCACAGGCGGCTGCAGAGGACAAGTCCGGGGATATTTTTAAGGTGGGGATTAACAGATTCTTAGGTAGACAAAATGCTGGAGTAACTCAGCGGGTGAGGCAGCATCTATGAAGTGAAGGAATGGGTGACATTTCGGGTCGGGACCCTTCTTCAGACTGATGTCGGGGGGCGGGAGGGGAGAGAAAGCTGGAAGAGAGGACGGGACTGGTCAAACCCTGGCAGCTAGTAGGTGGATATAGGCTGAACAAAGGTCCATGGCGGTGCTAGATGTCTGAGCCTTGCTTACCTCCAGGGCTTTTGTTGATGCTGGTGGTCTCTGCAGCTCCAGGGAGAACATGCCTATGCAGTAGGCCAGGTTATGTAGCTCCAGTCTCTCACTCAGGACCACCAACAGGAAGGCTGCTTTGGCCAGGGTATTGGTTGCAATCAGAGTCTGTTTGTGAGTCGAAACTTTGTTCTTCTTGCCCTGGAAGAGAAACACAACATTGGTTCCAATTCAGCATTTTTCAATCAAATTCTACACCAGGCCTAGTCTAGATCAGGGATGTCAAACTCGCGGCCCGCGGGCCGGATGTGGCCCACAAAGGGGTCAGATCCGGCCCGCGGGATGATTTCCACGATGCCAGAGCAGGCTGCGTGCGCAGCGCGGTTCGGCGAGCACGAGGTCGCGTTTTGCCCGAGACCTAAAATGAGTTTGACACCCCTGGTGTAGATAAAGCCTGGCTTTTCTCACCTTCCATTTTTCACCAGAGGTGCTGCCTGACCTGCTGAGTAAAGGGCCTGTCCCACGAACATACGACCTGCATGCGGCAAGCGCGACCAAACTGGAACCGCGCGGAGTTAGAGTGAGTGACGTGAAGTTTGAGCGAAGTCCACGGGAAGTTCGCGCATGACGTACGGCGTCAAGACGTGCGTACGGTGTCGAGACGCTGCGTACGCCCGTCGAGACGGTGCATACGGCGTCGATGGCGGCTGCGGGCCGGCGGGCCGTTGCCGCGTGGAATTTTTTTAAACACGGTCAGTTTTTCGGAGCCCCGTGCGATGTCGGGACCAGCTCCGCACAACTCCATACGGCTCCGACGATCGAAGTGGGACCGGCCCCACGAGCAACCACGCGCTTGCCGCATGGAGTCGCATGCTCGTCGGACCAGCCCTTTACTTCTGCACTTTGTGTCTATCTTTGCTACAGATAAAGCCCTTTGACATACAGCCGGCTGGAGACATATTGAGCCATATAGCGTGGAAACAGGCCCCAGAGCCAACGCAGACCAACATGCCCCATGTATTGGACAGTGTGATGACGAGATTCATCTGTACGACGTCAGGATTGGAGATTATTGGAGAGTACAATGTCAAATGTCTTGCTGAGATCCATATAGACAACATCTACAGATCTGCCCACAATCCTTCTCATTACACCATCAAAAAAACTCAATAAGCCACTCCCTCAATGCAGACCAATGCATTCTAGCTATGCGTTGTTGTTCAAAACTCATAATGCACGTAAAATATTCTGTAAGTTGGTGATGAAACAGAATAATAGAAAAACACATCATTTTTAGTTTAGTTTAGAGATACAGCGCGAAAACAGGCCCATCGGCCCACCGAGTCCGTGCCGACCAGCGACCCCCGCACACTGGCACTGCCCTACACACACTGGGGACAATTTACAATTACACCAAGCCAATTAACCTACAAACCTGCACGTCTTAGGTGTGTGGGGAGAAAAACTGAAGATCTCGGAGAAAACCCACACAGTTCATGAGGAGAACGTACAAACTCCATCTCTCCCCCTCTCCATCTATCTATGCATCTATCCATCTATCCATCCATCCATCTATCTATCTATCTATCCATCCATCCATCCATCCATCCATCCATCCATCCATCCATCCATCCATCCATCCATCCATCCATCCATCCATCCATCCATCCATCCATCCATCCATCCATCCATCTATCCATCCATCCATCCATCTATCCATCCATCCATCCATCCGCCCATCCATCCATCCATCCATCCATCCATCCATCCATCCATCCATCTATCCATCCATCCATCCATCCATCCATCCATCTATCCATCCATCCATCCATCCATCCATCCATCCATCCATCCATCTATCCATCCATCCATCCATCCATCCATCCATTTATCCAAGAGAATCATTTGACCGTTGCGGTATTTTCTCACCTTAGTTTGTGGCTGTTCCACCTTCAGGTCGGGAGGATTGGCCAAGAGATCCCTGGCCAGGTCGATGGCCAGTCGGCAAGCCTCATTGTTGTAGCCGTGGGCGTACAGAGCCTCTGCACAGGCAAACAGGACCTGAGGTAGAGAGGGTCACGTTACACCGGCAACTGGTCTGGAATTTACCCAACGCAGGTTGACATCATGGCACCACAAGCAAAGACCTTCTCCCTCCTATCCTCCACCAGAGTTTGGGAGATACAGCATGGAATCAGGCCCTTCGGCCCACCGAGTCCATGCCGACCAGCAGATATGCAAAGAAGTTTTGTTTCCCCCACACAGAGGGTGGCGAGTTCCTGAAACACTGTGTTGGGGGTGTTTCATAAGGCACATACAAAGAAACATAGACAATAGGTGCAGGAGTAAGCCATTCAGCCCTTTGAGCCCGCACCGTCATTCAATATGATCATGGCTGATCATCCAAAATCAGTACCCCGTTCCTGCTTTCTCCCCGTATCCCTTGAATCCTTTAGCCTTAAGAGCTAAATCTAACTCTCTCTTGAAAACATCCAGTGAATTGGCCTCCAGTGTCTTCTGTGGCAGAAAATTCCACAGATTCACAACTCTCTGGGTGAAAACGTTTCTCCTCATCTCAGTCCTAAATGGTCTACCCCTTATTCTTAAACTGTGTGACCCCTGGTTCTGGACTCCCCCAACATCGGGAACATTTGTAAGAAGAGATTTGTGGATAGGGCACATGGAGATGCAGGGAATGGAGGGATATGGACCACTTGCCCTGGGCATCAGCACAGATATTGTGCAGCCGAAGTGCCTCATCCTGTGCTGTAAATTCTACGCAAAATGTTCAATCTTTTATGTCATCTGTTGAATTGTTTAATTTAACACTTTAGACATTTTTATTGTTGTTGTGTTAGAATTTGAACTTGCAATGTCTATGTTCTTAATCCCATTCTTTCTCTCCAGAGATGCTGCCTGTCCCGCTGAGTTACTCCAGCACTTTATGTCTATCTTCGATTTAAACCAGCATCTGCAGTTCCTTCTTAAACACCGTCAGTCACAGTTCAGTGGCCGAACGCACTATGGGAACTACAGTCACCCCCCCAACAGGTCCCCCAACATTATGGGGGACCCCTAACCCTAACCAGTCGGCAGAAAGACAATACATGATTACAATCGAGCTAGATGCAGGAAGATTGCTCCCGATGTTGGGGAAGTCCAGGACAAGGGGTCACAGCTTAAGGATAAGGGGGAAATCCATTAAAACCGAGATGAGAAGAACTTTTTTCACACAGAGAGTGGTGAATCTCTGGAACTCTCTGCCACAGAGGGTAGTTGAGGCCACAGTTCATTGGCCATATTTAAGAGGGAGTTAGATGTGGCCCTTGGGGCTATAGGGATCAGGGGGTATGGAAAGAAGGCAGGTACAGGATACTGAGTTGGATGGTCAGCCATGATCATATTGAATGGCGGTGCAGGCTCGAAGGGCCGAATGGCCTCTACTCCTGCACCTAATTTCTATGTTTCTATGTTTCTATTTACCGTGTACAGATACATAAGGGAATAATGTTTAGTGCAAGCATTTCATCAGACGTAAGCAACATTTATTGACGAGTAAAGGGGAAATACCTCCATTCGATTCTCCTGATCGAGAGGCTTCAATCCAGCGAAGATGTCGTGTTCCTCGTCATTGCACTCCTCTGGTTTTTCATCCCCTTGGGCAACTTCCTGGGGATTGAGGTAATAGACTTGGTAGTCATCATCCCCAGCGACAGGCCCGTCTGAAGCCTCTGTGTGTAGCCGTTTGGACAAGAGTTCGGGTGGAGGAAGGGCCGCCTGCTCCCCATTGCTGGCTCCGTCCGCCTGCTTGCTGCTTGGCCTGTTGGAGGGCCCGCTGCTGGTGTCCTGCTCGTAGCTCTCGGGGAAGAAGCCCTCGGTCTCGTCGGGGTACAGGTCCTTGTAGCTGTTGGCCGGGTCGTCGAAGTCGAAGGTGTTGCAGGCCTCAGCGCCCAGGGCTAGATTGCCATCGTCCAGGCCCAGCTCGGCCAGGTCCGGCTCCAGCGAGCTGTCCTCACTGCTGGTCCGCCTCTTGCCCGAGTGTTTGCCGGTGGTGAACTTGGCCTGGGGCAGTTTGCACTTGTTGGCGCTCAGCTTGTAGACGGGCTTGTCCGTGTCCGCCACCGGCCTGCCCGTGCCCCCACCGCCACGCGAGGGATCCGAGCCACCCTTCCTCTTGGCCCCGCTGTCCTTCGGCCTCACGGCCATCTCGTGCGGGCTCCGGTTCTTGTCTCCCAGCCCCCCCTTGCCTCCCGCAACCTCCTGACCCTTGGGCAGCCGAGCTTCACCGCCCACCTCCTGCGCCTCACCGGCCCGCTTGCTGCCCTTGTGCTGCATGGCCTTGGTCCAGCAGAATGAGGTCTTCTTCTCCGCTCCGTTGTAGGTGATGCCCGGGATGGGAAACGCATCCTCCCAGCTGAAGTAGCAAGCCTCCACTGCCGGCTTGAAGCCCTGGAACAGCTTGTCCAGTGATTTACGATGCTGGCCCCTCTTCACAATCTCTATCACCTTCAGATGCCACTGCCTCAGGTGAGCACACAGCTCTTTCCTCCTGTAAAGACAGCAGCCAGTCAGCGACACTTAGTTAGTTCACACGGAAACAGGCCCTTCAGTCCGCTCCGACCAGCGATCCCCGCACACTAACACCATCCTACACCCACTAGCAACAATTGACAATTACACCAAGCCAACTAGCCTACAAACCTGCACGTGTGGGATGAAACCAGGCCTCCTGGAAAAAAACCCACACGGTCACAGGAGAGAACATGCAAACTCCACACAGACAGCACCCGTAGTCAGGATGGAACCCGGGTCCCTGGCGCTGTGAGACAGCAACCTTTGACCCACACAAAAGCAAGCCTCATTGGATGGGACAACTCATTAGCCTGGTGGATGAACTGCATCCAATTGTACTCGGGGACTAAACCTGTGCCTGATGTGTATCATCTCCATCACCCTGCACAACTGGGACAATATCTGCTGCATTCTACAACCCTGACTCCTCTTCTATCAAGGCTAACCTGCCTGCTTAACTACTGAGAAGATTCTGATAGCTATCTGTGGTTCCTGCACCACTAGAACACCCAGATCCCTCTGATCTCCAATCACCTACACACTTATAAGCTGCAAGAAATACTGCAAAACGTCTTCTCTAACTCCCTATCTGCCCGTGACCAAACTTGCATGGAACCATCTACCTGCGCTCGGCGGCCCCACTGCTCTACAACAGTCCCCAGAGCCCAGCCGTAAACCGTCAAGGTCCCAGCCTGGTCTGCCTTCCATTGTGCTACACCTCACACTTCCCTGTGTAAAATTCCATCAAGCTTTCCTCAGCCCCCCCTGGCCAAGGGACCATGATCCTGCTGCAACTATCGACAACAATATTCGCTCCCTACAATCCCACCTACTTTGGTGTCACCTGCAAACTTGCTAACCCTGCCCTATGAGTTCTCATCCCAGTCACGAGACGTGGATGACAAACTTGCACTGACCCCTGAAGGGCCTGTCCCACTTGGAGATTTTTTCGGCGACTGCTGGCATCATATCAGTGTCGCCAAAACATTTTGATCATTTCAAAACCCATCGGCGACAAAAAAATGTTGCGACACTTGAAAAAGCACCGCGCGTCATTACGTGATCACGCCGGGAATTTTACGGTGACCTGATACGTGTCAATGATGCCGGCAGTCGCCAAAATAAATGACCAAGTGGGACAGGCCCTGAAGGCACACCACAAGTCACGGGGCCTCAGCCGTTGACTGTGATACGTGAAGGGTTTTACCTTTGGGGGCTCATGGTGGGGTCCAGCACGGCCAGCCTCCACAATACGACCATCTCGTCACACATGCTGGCACAGGCGTGCGCTGCCACCTCCGTCTGCCCGTTACTGCGGCCCGTATGCCCGCTGGCACTGCTGTGCGATGCCGATGTCCGCACACTGTACCACCAGCCGATGATCTGCGGGGAGGAAAACCCCACGTTATTCCCATTATTATCCCGTATCTGTGGACCGCTCGATTGTAAACATGTGCAGGCCACGTGGGAAGAAGGGACGACTGACTACACTATGTTGCCTTCCACCACAGTGAACAATGCTGTGGTGGATGTTTGTGGTATGGTGTGTGACAGACGACACTTCTGGTCGTTTGCGCAGGATTCCAGCGTCTGCAATCTCCCGGCTCGCCAACACAAATGGCCAGTTTGCCCGGCACTGACTTCATGATTAAGTGTGGATACTAATCCATCTGTCACGTGGTTACGGGGTCTTAAACATACACGGGGAACGCGGACACACGGGGAACGCGGAGACACGGGGAACGCACGGGGAACGCGGAGACACGGGGAACGCGGACACACGGGGACACGGACACACGGGGAACGCGGACACACGGGGAACGCGGACACACGGGGAACGCGGACACACGAGGAACGCGGACACACGAGGAACGCGGACACACGAGGAACGCGGACACACGGACACACACGGGGAACGCGGACACACACGGGGAACACGGACACACGGACACACACGGGGAACACGGACACACGGGGAACACGGACACACGGGGAACACGGACACACACGGGGAACACGCGGACACACGGGGAGCGCGGACAAACGGGGAACGCGGAAACACGAGGAACGCGGACACACGAGGAACGCGGACACACGAGGAACGCGGACACCGCGGACACGGACACGGGGAACGCGGACACACGGGGACATGGACAACACGGGGAACACGGGGACACGGGGACATGGACACACGGGGAACACGGACACACGGGGAACACACGGGGACGGACACACGGGGAACACGGACACACGGGGAACACGGACACACGGGGAACACGGACACACGGGGACACGGACACGCGGGGAACGCGGACACACGGGGAACCCGGGACACACGGGGAACCCGGACACGCGGGGAACGCGGACACGCGGGGAACGCTGACACGCGGGGAAACCCGGACGCGGGGGGGAACACGGGGCCACGGGGGCGGGGAACACGGACCACGCGGGGAACACGGACACGCGGGGAACACGGACACGCGGGGAACACGGACACGCGGGGAACACGGACACACACGGGGAACACGGACACACACGGGGAACACGGACACACGGGGAACACGGGGAACACGGACACACGGGGAACACGGACACACGGGGAACACGGACACACGGGGAACACGGACACACGGGGAACACGGACACACGGGGAACACGGACACACGGGGAACACGGACACACGGGGAACACGGACACACAGGGAACGCTGACACACGGGGAACGCTGACACACGGGGAACACGGACACACGGGGAACACGGACACACGGGGAACACGGACACACGGGGAACGCTGACAACACGGGGAACACGGACACACGGGGAACAAGGACACACGGGGACACGGACACGCGGGGAACGCGGACACACGGGGAGCGCGGACAACACGGGGAACGCGGACACACGGGGAACACGGACACACGGGGAACACGGACACACGGGGAACGCGGACACGGGGAACGCGGACACGCGGGGAACGCGGACACACGGGGAACCCGGACACACGGGGAACCCGGACACACGGGGAACACGGACACACGGGACACGCTGACACACGGGGAACGCTGACACACGGGGAACACGGACACACGGGGAACACGGACACACGGGGAACACGGACACACGGGGAACACGCGGGGAACACGGACACACGGGGAACACGGACACACGGGGGACACGGACACGACACACGGGGAACGCGGACACACGGGGAGCGCGGACACACGGGGAACGCGGACACACGGGGAACGCGGACACACGGGGAACGCTGACACACGGGGAACACGGAAACACGGGGAACGCTGACACACGGGGAACACGGAAACACGGCGTCACGGGGAACATGGACACACGGGGAACGCGGACACACGGGGAACACGGACACACGGGGAACGCGGACACACGGGGACACGGACGGACACACGGGGACACGGACACGGGGACACGGACACACGGACACACGGGGAACACGGACACACGGGGAACGTTGAAGCTTATTTTAATCTTGTTTTCAGTACTGCTGTTACAAGCTCCTTGACCCGAAACACCCGACTCTATTCTTCTCCCCACTTGTGCAGCCTGACCTGCTGAGCACATCCAGCCTCCATGCCAGTCGATCGATGAACACACGTTGGAGATGACCGCTCAGCCAGCGAGGAGCTGGTACGTTTGGTGATTAAGTGGGCAGAACATGGCGGCCATTACCTGCTCGTAGGTCAAGCACTGGTCAGTGAGGATCTCCAGGAGGGGCGCTGCGTTACTGTCGCGCCGTTTAAACATCTCACGGACAATGGACAGAAGGTTCCAGATGCCCTCGGGTTCTCGGCCACGCAGAGGACGCAGGAGGCAAGCCCACTCCGCCGCAGCTGGTGGCTCCGTTGATGAAAGGTACAAGGAGTTAACGTCACTGTGAAGAGAGGAAGGATGGATTAGAGAAACAAGGGGGCAGGGGGCAGGGGGCAGGGGGCAGGGGGCGGGGGGCAGGGGGCAGGGGGGGCAGAGGGCAGGGGGCAGGGGGCAGAGGGCAGGGGGGGCAGGGGGCGGGGGGAAGGGGGGCGGGGGGGAAGGGGGGCGGGGGGCAAGGGGCAGAGGGCAGAGAGCCGGGGGCAGGGGGTCAGAGGGGGATCAAGGGGCAGAGGGCAGGGGGGGCAAAGCAAAGGGGCAGGGGGCAAAGGGCAGGGGGCAAAGGGCAGGGGGCAAAGGGCAGGGGGCAAAGGGCAGGGGGCAAAAGGGCAGGGGGCAAAGGGCAGGGGGCAAAAAGGGCAGGGGGCAAAGGGCAGAATTCACAAGTTCATAAGTTGTAGCCATTTGACCCGAGTCTACTCCACTATTCAATCATGGCTGATCTATCTCTCCCTTTCAACCCCATTCTCCTGCCTTCTCCCCATAACTGCTGACACCCGTACTAGTCAAGGCAAAGGGGTGACCCACCAAGCCACAGATGATAATCTAAGCCAAACTATGACATTCGAAAGCCAGCAAAACCAGGGATTAAACCAAAGTTAAACACAGAGTGCTGGAGTAACTCAGCGGGTCAGGCAGCATCTGTGGAGAACATGGATAGGTGACGTTTGGGTTTGGGGCCCTTCTTCAGACTAAAAGTGGGGGGAGTGGATGGAATAACTGGAGGCGATATAAAACGGGGACAATCCGGGCCAGCAACAGATGACCTCGGGCAAAGTGGTCTCCTGCTCGAGGGTCCTTCCACTGCTGGACATTAGGGGGGGATATGGTGGAGACCCCCCTCAAATAAGGGAAGGAATTTCACCCCTGGGGGGCTACAATTGCCTAAACGTTATAATTGTGTAAACGTATGTATAGTCTCCGAGAATGTGGGAAACATTTTGCACAGCACCTGTTTTGTGTATATGTTTTACTCTGAATAAGATTGTGGTCCTGCAGAATAATCTTTGCACATCCCCGAGCCTTCCCACTCGCCATTTTAATTTCATGTTTCATGTATTTTATGACAGTGGGCAGATCAATATCCTTCCTGGGATAAATAAAGTCCTATCGTATCGTATCGTTTATTTTAATTTTAAACAAAGTTCCCTGTTGGCTGGGGAAGGCGTGATCTCAAGAGGGGTACCTTGTGTTGGCTGTGGAACTGGTTAAACAACGAGGGGGGGAGGGGGGAGGGGAGGTGTTAGGGACTGGGGGTTGAGGGGGCAGTGGGGGAGGGAGTGGAGGAGTTGAGCGCAAGGGGGGGAGGGGAGGGAAGTGTTAGCTTCATGGCAAAAGGATTTGAGTCTAGGAGCAGGGAGGTTCTACTGCAGTTGTACAGGGCCTTGGTGAGACCACACCTGGAGTATTGCGTACAGTTTTGGTCTCCTGATCTGAGGAAAGACATTCTTGCCATAGAGGGAGTATAGAGAAGGTTCACCAGACTGATTCCTGGGATGGCAGGACTTTCATATGAAGAAAGACTGGATAGACTCGGCTTGTACTCGCTAGAATTTAGAAGATTGAGTGGGGATCTTATAGAAACTTACAAAATTCTTAAGGGGTTGAGATGAGGAAAACATTTTTCACACAGAGAGTGGTGAATCTCTGGAATTCTCTGCCACAGAAGATAGTTGAGGCCACAGATCATTGGCTATACTTAAGAAGGTTAGATGTGGCCCTTGGGGCTAAAGGGATCTGGGGGTATGGAGAGAAGGCAGGGATGGGATACTGAGTTGGATGATCAACCATGATCATATTGAATGGCGGTGCAGGCTCGAAGGGCCGAATGGCCTACTCCTGCACCTATGTTTCTATGAATCTATGTTAGGGGGGGGGGGGGGGGGTTGGGGAGGAAGTGGGAGAGTTGAGGGCAAGGGGGAGAGGGGGGGAGAGGGGGGGAAGTGTTAGGGATGGGGGGGGAGGGGGGGGAGGGTGGGGGGAGGGGAGGGAAGGTTAGGGATGGGGGGGAGGGGGAGTTGGGGAAGGAGAGGAGTGTTATGGAGGGGAGAAGGAGTATTGTTACCTGAAGACAACAGGAGATGGCCCGCAGAACTTGTGAAGGGTTTTCTTGATGTTGTCACTGAGTGTGGATTCATCAAGGTACCATGTGCTCTGGTCTGAGGCAGATGGCCCTGCTGTTGGGTCTGCCAACACCAATGAAGCAATGCACAATGAGATTAAGGTCTCCTACAGGGGCAAAGCTGGAGGCTGGCAGCAGAGCGGACCATGTTCCCTCCCTGCTGCCTTCTTCCACAACCACACAGATCACAGTACAGAGAATCATTCATCACCTCGTGCTCGGGCACCAGAGAAAATCTCCCATCTCAACACCCACTGCCCAACAGCAACCCAGATCTAAACGGAGAACCACACGGCTCGTCCACTAAACATTTGATCGACGATAACACATCCAATCGATATTCCTTTTTTTATTTGCTCAATAGCTTTTCTTCCCCAGCTGAAGAGCCCGTGGGCATGATCTCTTGCTTGGTCTGTTTGCATGTGATTCCAATTACACTATTCCCCACTCCTGCATGATCTCATTCTGTGTTGGTTACCAAGGTTTCAGTAAACCTCAGCCACTGATGCAATGCTGAGTTAGCGACAAGGCGGTAATGATAAACATGTCGGTGCCGGCAAGTCATGACTATTGGCCTCCTGGGGGTCTACTAACCTTCAGTTGTGCACCCTGCCCTAATTGGCCCAACTTGGAATACCACTTGCAGTTTAGTTCAGAGATACGGCACAGAAACAGGCCCTTCGGCCCACCAGGTCCACTCTGACCAGACATCAATACTACCCCTACACACACACACTGGGGACAATTTACACTTAAACCAAGCCAATTTACCAACAAAATTAAACGCCATTGGGAAAATATTCCACGCAGGTCACGGAGAAAACGTACAAACTCCGTACAGACAGCACCCGTAGTCGGGATCGAACCTGGGTCTCCGGAGCTGCAAGCGCTCTAAGGCAGTGACTCTACCGCTGTGCCACCCTGCCGGGTTCTGGTCACTGAGCTGTAGCAAGGATGACATGAAGTTGTAGTGGGGCAGAGGAGATTCACCAGGATGTTACATGAGGCTGGAGATGAAAGGAACTTGTTTGCTCATCCCAGAGTTAGCATGGACTGCCCCAATATCCAGGTCATCTTGCACTAACGTTATTATAAGTGTTATTTTCTACGCTGTCGTCTGCTGGGGCAACAGCATTAGTGCAAAAACAACAAGAAGCTGGACAAACTGGTTAACCGAGCTAGCTCAGTGCTGGAGGGGAGAGTAGACTCTGGGATGGATGTGCTTGAGAGGCGTATGAGGCACAAGGTGCAGGTCATCCTGAAAAACCCCGGGCATCACCTCCATGTAACTCTGGACTCGGAACAACAACTGGCTCCACTCCCTGCCCTGTAGAACGGAGCGGTTCAGGAGATCCTTCACCCCTGCAGCCATTAGATTTTATAATTCTGACCGCTAGTCTGTAGGGGGATGCATTCTTGCAATTTTTAATTTTTAATTGTTAATTATTGGGTTTTTTTAAGTATTTATTGCTCTCAGGTCGTGTCCACAGTGTATTCCATGTATTTCCTGTCTGCGTTCGTTTTGAATCTGTGGGTTTGCTGGTTGGGGACTTCTGGACATCTGAATTTCCCTGAGGGGATC
Source organism: Leucoraja erinaceus (assembly GCF_028641065.1). Classification (NCBI taxonomy): domain Eukaryota; kingdom Metazoa; phylum Chordata; class Chondrichthyes; order Rajiformes; family Rajidae; genus Leucoraja; species Leucoraja erinaceus. Next base: position 1,490,468 of record NC_073410.1, on the reverse strand, counting down.
AATAAAGTATTTATTATTATTATTATAGTAGTCGATTAATTAGACCTATGTGTGTCAATGGAGCAAAATACAGCGTTGTTAGTGCAGCACGCAAGCGGGCAGGCTGTGCGGCACGGTGGCACAGCGGTAGAGTTGCTGCTTCACAGCGCCAGGGACCCGGGTTCAATCCCGACTACGGGTGCTGTCTGTACAGAGTTTGTACACTCTCCCCGTGACCTGCGTGGGTTTTCTCCAGGGGTGCTAAGCTTTCCCACCACACTCCAAACACGTGCAGGGTTGTAGCTAAACTGGCTTTGGTAAAATAGTAAATTGTCCCTGGAGTGAAGGGTAGTGTTGTCGCTGGTTGGCAGATGCTGGTTTAAACTGGAGATAGACACAAAAAGCTGGAGTAACTCAGCGGGACAAGCAGCATCTCTGGAGAGAAGGAGTGGGTGACGTTTCAGGCTGAAGGGTCTCGACCCGAAACATCACCCGTTCCTTCTCTCCAGAGATGCTGCCCGTCCCGCTGAGATGCAGCAGCTTTTTGTGTCTATCTTTGGTGGGCCGAAGGGCCTGTTTCTCCGCTGTACAGCTGAGCACATCAGTCTACTCGACAAAGGCCAGGAGCAGAGGCGAGTTACCTGGAGCTCCGCAGACAGTGTTGATTGCCGTAGACTGTGATGACAACAGCTCATCCAGGAGACGCTGGGCTGTGGGGAGGATCTGCAGAGAGAAAGGGGAAGTGGAAGAGAAAGATAAACACACAGAGAATGAAACTAAATGCCCCAGGTTGCTGCCCTGCAACTCAGACAAGGTGTGTGATATTTTAAAGTCAATTTGCTTCACATTAACAATCTGCCACAGGCAATGATGGTCCAATTCTACACGGCCATCGTAGAGTCTGTCCTCACCTTCCCCATCATGGTCTGGTTTGGCTCAGCCACCAAGCACGACACCTGGAGGCTGCAGCGAATCGTTCGATCAGCAGAGAAGGTTATTGGCTGCAACCTTCCGTCCATTGATGAACTGGAAGGGCGTGGAAAGGAGGGGTGGTGGTGGTGGTGTCGGCTGTAAGCGAAGGTCCGAAGGTCGGACAGCTGGCCGGGCTGCAGACTGACCAACGGGGCCACGGGCAAGGCTCTGCTGCTGCACTCCACGGGCTGCACTACGTCGGGGCAGGTGAGTCGGAGCCCGAGGCGGCTCTCCGACCCGACAGTCCCCTCGACCCGAGTAGTAGCGGTCAAATACGGGGCAAGGGCAGTCCCGTACGGGACAAACCAATTTAGCCCAAAATATGGGATGTCCCGGCTAATACGGGACCGTTGGCAACCCTAGGTCAGACAGATTCTGTCCTGTTCAAGGTCCCAGCCTCTGTGGCTCTCTTCCACGTTCACTCTTGTAGCTTTAAAACAAGAGAGGTTCGCTCTCCTGCCGGGCAGTGGGCTGCAAAACCCTTGCAACCTTTGGTGACGTTCTAGAAAAGAATTCCTGTACAGTACAGGAACAGGCCCTTCAGCCCACAACATCTGTGCTAAACTTGATGCCAAGATCAATTATTCTATTCTACCTGAATGTAATCCAAATTATTCCATTCCCTGCAAATCCATGTGCCTGTCTAAAAGTCTGTAAAACATTACTACTGGCCTAGACGCCTCCACCACCACCCCTGGCAGTGTGGTCCCAGCCTCCACCACCCTCTGTGGAATAAAGACTTTATTCTCACCAAAAAAACGATGCTCTCTAGTTTTTGACATTTCCACTTAATTTTCCCTCAACTCCCTTGCCAACGTTCTACCAATTAGTTCAAATGGATGCCTTGTGTTTATCAATGCTTGCCTGGGAACAAAGCCCGTCCCTTGCTCACCCTGTCTAATTAAGTTCATCGTTTTGTACTCAATTAAATCTCTTTGCTTCTTCAATGTCAAAGAAAACAACTCCAGCATCTTCAGTCTCCTCGTAAAACTCTCCTGCTGCATCTCCTCCAGTGCCAACTCATCCTCTCTGTAGATGGAGAGCTGGCGTAACTCAGCGGGACAGGCAGCATCTCCAGAGACTTCTTCTCTCCATAGATATTGCCCGTCCCGCTGAGTTAATCCAGCTTCGGTTTAAACCGGCATCTGCAGTTCCTTCCTGCACCATCCTCTCTCTGCAGCCTGGAAGCAGATCCATACACAGGACCTTTGGACCAAGCAACATTTTATACACACCCTGCATTACTTCCTGGACTTTATATTCCAAACCCCAGCCAATAATGGCCATTACACCCAAGCAACTAGTGGTGGAATTCTATTTCTTTTCGTTTAGATTATTGTCACGTGTATCGAGGTTTTGTTGCATGCTAACCAGTCAACAAATATAATATGCATCATTACAATCAAGCCGTCTACAGTGTACAGATACAGGTTAAAGGGAATATTATTTGGTAGAAGATATATCCTATTTATGATCGTACAAATGTCTCCAGTGAGGTAGATGGGAGGTCAGGGCTGCTCACTAGTTGGTGAGAGGAAGGTTCAGTTGCCTGATAACAGCTGGGAAGAAACTGTCCCTGAATCTGGAGGTGTACGTTTTCACACTTCTGTACCTCTTGCCCATGGGAGAGGGGAAGAGGGAGGAGACTGGTCCTTGACGAGCTGGGAGTGGCAGCGTGGTGTAGATGGAGACGGAAAGGAGTTTGGAACTGCAGATGCTGTAAAAATGAGGTGACAAAAATGCTGCTGGAAACTTGGCCGCAGCAGCATCTATGGAGCGAAGGAAATAGGCAACGTTTGTACGATGGGTTTCGAAACGGCCTATTTCCTTCAGGGTTTTGGGCCGAAACGTTGCCTATTTCATTTGCTCCATAGATGCTGCTGCACCCGCTGTGTTTCTCCAGCATTTTTGTCTACAAAGACTAGGCTTATATTCACTGGAGTTTAGAAGGATGAGGGGGTATCTTATAGAAACATATAAAATTATAAAAGGACTGGACAAGCTAGATGCAGGAAAAATGTTCCCAATGTTGGGCGAGTCCAGAACCAGGGGCCACAGTCTTACAATAAATGGGAGGTCATTTAAGACTGAGGTGAGAAAAAACTTTTTCACCCAGAGAGCTGTGAATTTATGGAATTCCCTGCCACAGGGCAGGCCATCACTGGATGGAGCGAAGGATAGAGCAACGTTTCGGCCCCAGCAACGGGTTGCCTATGATCAGCCATGATCACAATGAATGGCGGTGCTGGCTCGAAGGGCCGAATGGCCTCCTCCTGCACCTATTTTCTATGTTTCGATGTTGTACATTTTGCTTTATGAACCACCGATTTAGATCTGAGTATAACAGCGGAACAGTGTGTGGAACTGAAGGCTACAAGTGCCTACCTGTTGAGGCAACTCACTGATCAGATACTGAGCGAACTTCTGGAGCTGGTCCCTCTGTAACCGGGATAGCGACTCAGACACTGGAGCCCGAAGACAAACGGCAGATGCCTACAACATAATCCAGAGGTTATGGTTTAATCAGGAGCTGTAGAGATAAGTTGGAGATGTTGTGTAGGCTGGTGCATGGAGAATACTCACGTTGTGTATGCGGAAGAGACAGAGAGCCACCACGTGCGCACACCACTTAGCCCCCGCCCCACACGTACAACTGCACGATGTTATCCTGCAACGGTCAAACATCACGGCCACATTGAAGGCCCCCTTGGCCTGAGCCGTCTGCAGTGGAACCACAGTGGCACTCAGGTGGAATCCTGATCCAGGCAGCAGAGAGGGCAAGAGAAGAAGATACATTAGTGGTGGCCCCATTTGCATCTAGAGCTTGCAGCATTGAATACTAAAGCATCCCAACCTACTCCAGCACTGTGTGTGTGTGTGTGTGTGTGTGTGTGTGTGTGTGTGTGTGTGTGTGTGTGTGTGTCTGTGCGTGTGTGTGTCTGTGTGTGTGTGTGTGTGTGTGTGTGTGTGTGCGTGTGTGTGTGTGCGTGTGTGTGGACTGTGTGTGTGTGTGTGTGTGTGTGTGTGTGTGTGTGTGTGTGTGTGTGTGTGTGTATGTATGTGTGTGTGTGTGTGTGTGTGTGTGTGTGTGTGTGTGTGTGTGGCCCATCAGTCTACTCCGCCATTCAGTCAAAGCTGACCAATCTCTCCCTCGTCACCCCATTCTCCTGCCTTCTCCCCATAACCTCTGACACCCGCATTAATCAAGAATCTATCTATCCCTGTCTTAAAAACATCCACTGACTTGTGGCCTCTACAGTCTTCTGCGGCGAAGAATCCCGCAGCTTCAACCCCCTCTGATTGAAAGAATTTCCCCGCATCTCCTTCCTCCAACTATTCAGCTACCCAATAGTCCTGAGCTACTGTCTACCTCATTGGAGACTCTCGGGCTATCTTTCACCAGACTTTAGGGACAACGTTTGCACACAGAGGGTTAGTGTGCTGGGATCGCTGGTCAGTGTGGACTCGGTGGGCCGAAGGGCCTGTTTCCGTGCTGTATCTCCAAACCAAAAAGAAAGATAACTTTGAGAATGTCTCCCAAATGAGTCATTAATTATCATCTGATTTCATTACAGATTTAGCAACACAACTTTGTGCCACATATTGATGTTGTGTTTGTACTGGGTCTATATCACAAGATGCTGCAGTTGCCTCGGCAGCTCTTCCAATGCACATAATTCATGAGAAGCTGGCCTGCCTTGGCAGATCAAAGGGGCAGCAGACAAGGAATCTCTGTATTGAATGAATTGATATATACATGAGGAGAGAGTCATCGCAGATATACACACTAGTACCTGGAGGTTGCAGCATCAGTTGAAGAGGACAGTAAAAATGCTCACAAAACTCGCAGCTTCATAGAGGCACAGAATATGGCCTTGATCTGTCATTTTCGCACCTCACCCTTCCATATCTCTGTGTCTCCCTCTCCCCTGACTCTCAGTCTGAAGAAGGGTTTCGGCCCGAAACGTTGCCTATTTCCTTCGCTCCATAGATGCTGCTGCACCCGCCGAGTTTCTCCAGCATTTTTGTCTACCTTCTAAACTAAACTCATCTCCTCTGCCTGCCTCCCTCCATCCGTATCCCTCCATTCACTGTATATCCATGTGCCTATCTACAAGCCTTGTAAACTCCACTCTCATATCTGCCTCCACCACCACCCCTTGGCAGCGCGTTCCAGGCACCCAGCCCTTGTTTATTTTAAATACATTTGAAGCATCTTATGTTTGCAATCTGGCTGGAACGAAACCAGAAGAATTCTCTGGGAAATTATCTGGAGTACTTCAAAGATAAGGCTTTCATTTAGAGTAGAGCTCAGCGTGACTCAGCTGTGGAAGAAAGCATTAAAACCCACACAGCCAACTCGGATAAAAAGACATTTACAGCAAAACTAATTCCAGACCCTTGATGGTGAAAGTCTATTGAGCTGTAGCTAAGAAGGCACAACTCGTATACAATTCCATTATTCATAAAGTCCGGCACCTTAACATTTCTGGATATTGTGCATGTAAAGACATTAGAAATACTTTTCCAAGTTAGGAATAAAAGCCTTCCTGTTAGTATTCAAAAACAATTTTTAATTAAGAGAAGGACATTATGATTTAAGAGGGTTGTGTATTTTTGAAACATGTAAAGTGAGATCGAATGTAAAATATAGATGTGTCTCAGTTTTGGGAGTCAAATTATAGAACGTGCTTTAGTGACGAGTTGAAATGTAGCTCTCTGAGTTTCAAAAAAAGCCTCAAAATGTAAAATTATTAAGGATTAGAATGTAAAATGATTACAATGTACAATAAGTAAGGATTACAGTCAAAAAAAATGTTTCCCTTTGTAATGCTGATATTCTGGGTTATCCTATGGATTGTATAGGATGGGCAAACATAAGCTTCAGCCTATTCCTTTTTCGGTCATTGATTATGTGAACCTGGTGTGAAATGGAGACAGTGTTGGTTCATATTCACACAGACAGATTGTAAAGTTGGTTCTTTTTTAATGTAGGACCAAATTAAACTATTCATCATCATCATCATATCTGCTCCCAAAGACCACTGCATTCAAAAACAGAAACAAGACCCAAGGCTGCATCAATGGAAGACCCCGATTTAAGAAAAAGGACAGGGAAAATATGACGGTCACAAGGAACCGCAGCTGTTGGCTTACAAAAAAAAAAGCACAGAGTGCTGGAGTAACTCTGCGGGTCAGGCAGCATCTGTGGAGAACATGGATAGGTGACGTTTCACAGAGTGCTGGAGTAACTCAGCGGGTCAGGCAGCATCTGTGGAGAACATGGATAGGTGACGTTTCACAGAGTGCTGGAGTAACTCAGCGGGTGCAGCAGCATCTATGGAGCTGAGGAAATAGGCAACGTTTCGGGCCGAAACCCTTCCGGGTTTCGGCCCAAAACGTTGCCTATTTCCAGAATGATTTCGGCCCGAAACGTTGCCTATTTCCTTAGCTCCATAGATGCTGCTGCGCCATAACTCAGCGGGTCAGGCAGCATCTGCGGAGAACATGGATAGGTGACGTTTTGTAGTGGGGGGGGGGAGAAAGCCGGTGGAGGGAAGGGAATGACAAAGCCTGGCAAGTGAGAGGTGAGGGGGGGGCTTTGATGGAGAGATGGATGGACAAAGGCCAGAGATGAAATGAATACATAAGGCTGTAAGATAAGCAAAGAAGAGGGTTTGAAACGCAGGAGATTGTTCCCGATGTTGGGGAAGTCCAGGACAAGGGGTCACATGCTTAAGGATAAGGGGGAAATCCTTTAAAACCGAGATGAGAAGAACTTTTTTTAACACAGAGAGTGGTGTTATCTCTGGAATTCTCTGCAATGAGGGTAGTCGAGGCCAGTTCATTGGCTATATTTAAGAGTGCCGGAGATAGATGTGGCCCCTTGTGGCTAAGGGGATCAGGGGGTATGGAGAGAAGGCAGGTACAGGGATACTGAGTTGGATGATCAGCCATGATCAAAGCGATTGAATGGCGGTGCAGGCTCGAAGGGCCGAATGGCCTACTCCTGCACCTAATTTCTATGTTTCTATGTTTCTATGAAACGTAAAGCCAGTGGCGAGGATACAGAGTGAAATGAAAGGGAAACGAGAGATATAGATGGTGAGGCAGAGAGAGAGATATCGATCAAATGAATGACAGATATGCAGGAGTAATGATGATTAAGGAATCGGGCCGTTGTTATCTGTGAGCTGGGTGTAAACGAGTTATAGACTGTTTTGTGTTCTATTTACATCTTGACTTCACACTGTTGCTGCCTCTTCCCACAAGTCAGTGAGAGGACATTTCTGCAGGCTGCCCTCTGTATTCTTGTGAAGGAATGCAACAATGTGCAGCGGTGAGATGGCCCCCACTGCACCTCAACAATGTACAGTTAGACCAGCGATGATAGATGCTTGTGTCCAGCTAGCCTTACAGTGGGCAGCTGCAGGAGAGGAATACCATTGTGTTGAGTAATGAGTTCCATGTGGAGCCGGATAAGACTGACGTTCCACGTGTGACTCCCACCAACCGAGGGAGACTTCACCCTGCCCGCAAGTTCGCCCGGCACGGTGGCGCAGCGGGTAGAGCTGCTGCCTCACAGCGCCAGAGACCCAGGTTTGACCCCGACTACAGGTGCAGCCTGTATGGAGTTTGTACATTCTCCCTGTGACCTGCGTGGGTTTTCTCCGGACGCTCCGGTTTCCTCCCACATTCCAATGACCTACAGAATCGGTAACAATTGTAAATGGTCCCTAGTGTCTAGGTTAGACGATCGCTGGTTGGTGCGGACTCGGTGGGCCGAGAGGGCTTGTATCTCTGAGCTCTTTTTTAAAAAAAGTCAGATTCACCAAGGATGGCAAACTTCCGAATCAACATACAGCCTGACCATAGACACAAAATGCTGGAGAAACTCAGCAGGACAGGCAGCAGCTCAGGAGAGAAGGAATAGGTGACATTTCGGGTTGAGACCTTTTAATAGACAATAGACAATAGGGGCAGGAGTAGGCCATTCGGCCCTTCGAGCCAGCACCATCATTCACTGTGATCATGGCTGATCATCCACAATCAGTACCCCGTTCCTGCCTTCTCCCCATATCCCCTGACTCCGCTATCTTTAAGAGCCCTATCTAGCTCTCTCTTGAAAGTATCCAGAGAACTGGCCTCCACCGCCCTCTGAGGCAGAGAATTCCACTGACTCACAACTCTCTGGGTAACTCTCCTTCTTCAGACTGATGTCAGCGGAGAGGGAGATAAGGTGATGAAAGGTGATAAGGAAGTGTAAGGTGTGAAAACATGGCAAAGGGAATGGAGATCAAGGAACATGTTGAATAGATCATTGTTAGCTGGGAGAGGGCAACAAGAGAACAAACAGAGATAATCCACAGTCGGGCCCAAAGGTCAAGCAGCTACAGCACCACACACATGCATTATGCATTAATCAGTGGAATGACTCTCGTTATAAAATATCTTATGACTTACAATCAATAATAGTGCAAGACACTTGCTATTTATAATGAATGAGCTTTTAATCAGACTTGGATAAATACTTCAAGACGCTGGCCATGTTACTGCTCAATGGTTAGGTAATGGACACACAGCAAATAAAATGGAAGCTGAAAACCAAATGGTGCAGGCTGTGGATAGACACAACATGCTGGAGTAACTCAGCGGGACAGGCATCATCTCTGGAGAGAAGGGATGGGTGACGTTTCGGGTCAAGATGCTTCTTCAGACTGAGCTCTGTCCACAGATGCTGCCTGGCCCGCTGAGTTACTCCAGCACTCTGTGAAACGTCACCTATCCATGTTCTCCACAGATGCTGCCTGGCCCGCTGAGTTACTCCAGCACTCTGTGAAACGTCACCTATCCATGTTCTCCACAGATGCTGCCTGACCCGCTGAGTTACTCCAGCACTCTGTGACACGTCACCTATCCATGTTCTCCACAGATGCTGCCTGACCCGCTGAGTTACTCCAGCACTCTGTGAAACGTCACCTATCCATGTTCTCCACAGATGCTGCCTGACCCGCTGAGTTACTCCAGCACTCTTGTCTTTTCTTTCCTGAACTCCAAAAACAGTTCAAGGGAAGTCACAAAATCAACAGCCCGGAGTTAACTCTTTATGTGCTGGATTTGAATACAATACAATACAATACAATACAATGTGGTCGGCAGGCAGGGAAAGGGCATTCTTGGCTGGAGTAAGATGTCTTTAATCAGCAGCTTACCTATCTGAAGTGGATCTTTAACTGCCCGCACTCTGAAGAGTTGGTCCCCCCGTTGGAACTCGTCAGCGCTGCCATTAGCCAGGCACGAGTACAACCTGAGGGCAAGATAAGAGCACTTCATTATATTAGAAGTAGAACATCTCACAATGCAAGGTGGTGGACACTGCCCGCTCCAGCACAGGTACTGACCTCCCCACCATCGCAGGCATCTACAGGACACACACTCTGGCACAAGAAGGACATCAGCATCATCAGAAACCCACACCACCCTGGCCACGCTCTCATCTCACTCCTGCCATTGGGAAGAAGGTACAGGAGCCTGAAAACTGTAAGGTCCAGCTTCTTCCCAACAACCGTTGAACACCACAAACACCATCTGAACTCCGATCTACAAATTGCCCTGATTGCACTCTGCACTTGGAGGCATAATATTTGTCTTTGCACTATGTTCTGTTCTGGAGCAGTAACACACAATGTCCATGTCTGCACGCACCCCATATCCCTGCATATCCATAAGTCTCTTGTACTCCACAATGGTACTGCCTCCATCACCTGGCAGTGTGCTGTAGGCACCCATCACTGTGTCAAGGACTTGCCCCGTGCATCATCTGGGCATGGTAAGGAGTGACTGAGGATTCTTGGTTCTTGGTCCTCCAAAATATTCCAAATGGAATTTAAACTGGAGGTGGTGGGGGAACTGGAATGTGCAAGGGAAGAACGAATTGCTGTACACATCTGTCTTTGTAGCTGGGATCAAAAACTGGATCAATAGCACCAGCTGTCAGGGGCCAAAATTCCAACAGGACATTGCAGTCTAAACCACTCGGCTAATCTTGGAGGCTGGCAGTGTGCGACAACTCAATAGATCTGGACATTTGCCCAGGAAACAGCACAGAGCAGGTGGAACACCCCTTCATCTCCCCACTAGTCTCTCCCTCCTACACTCATACAGCTACTTAGCCATTGGATTAGTCATCGATCTGATCTGCTCAGCCTTATGGACGTCACAAGTAATTCATGTCAAGGTTAGAAAACAAGGAACTGCAGATGCTGGTTCGGGACCAGCCCTGAAAACGTCATCTATCCATGTTCTCCACAGATGCTGCCTGACCCGCTGAGTTACTCCAGCACTCTGTGAAACGTCACCTATCCATGTTCTCCACAGATGCTGCCTGACCCGCTGAGTTTCTCCAGCACTCTGTGAAACGTCACCTATCCATGTTCCCCACAGATGCTGCCTGACCCGCTGAGTTATGGTGCAGCAGCATCTATGGAGCTAAGGAAATAAGCAACGTTTCGGGCCGAAACCCTTCTGGAAATAGGCAACGTTTCGGGCCAAAACGTTGCCTATTTCCTTAGCTCCATAGATGCTGCTGCACCCGCTGAGTTACTCCAGCACTCTGTGAAACGTCACCTATCCATGTTCTCCACAGATGCTGCCTAACGTGAAGGCTGCCAGATGGTTTTGTGCAAGAGGCGGCAACTGTCCCCAACAAGATTAAAGCCGATGCTCCTGGAGCTGAAACTGGGCAGCTGGGCTGGCCCAACATGCATCATGTTAAACATGAACATACAACATGTTAAACATACAACACGTTAAACATACTACCTCCAAATAAGCTCTGTATTACATAGACAGCAGCATTGGGATTGCTCTTATGCACTATTATTTTCACTATATACGCTAACATTAGTGTGTGTGTGTGCTCGCGAGTGTACGAGATACTCGTGTATATATATATATATATATATACCTATGAAGCGATGCGTGTTTATATATATATGCTAACACTATTTTATAGATAAATAGATATATATAGAGATATATATATATAGATATAGATATATACAGATATAGATATATAAATATATAAATAAATATATATATATAAATATATATATAAATATATATATGATAGTGTTAGCTTATATAGTAACAAAAATATATATACATGTGTTTGTATGTATATGTGTGCATGTATACACACGCGCGCGCATTTAACTTTATTTTCCTCTCGTTCATTATACATTACAGTGTACTATGTTTACATATTGTGTTGAGCTGCAGCAACCAAGAATGTTATTGTTCTATCTGGGACACATGACAATAAAACACTCTTGACTGTGAAGTGGCAAATGCTGTTTCACGTGCGTGCTGGATATAGTCGAACAAGCAGAGGTTTAATTTAGTTTAGAGATACAGCGTGGAAACAGGCCCTTCAGCCCATCTAATCCGTGCCAACCAGCAATCTCCATTACACTAGCACTAGCCCACACACACTAGGGACAACTTGCCATTTTTACCGCAGCCAATGAACATACAAATCCGTACGTCTTTAGAGTGTGGGAGGAAACTGGAGCACCTGGAGAAAACCCACGCAGGTCACGGGGAGAACGTACAAACTCCGTACAGAGAGCACCCGTAGTCAGGATCAAACCCAGTCTAGATCTGGGCTCTGGCTTGCCATTGACGGGATGAGGTGCGATTGAGGTTTATTACCTGATGTCCTCCTCGTTCTCAGGGAAACTCCAGAAAGCGATGCGTAGCTGCAGCTGCTCAGGAACCGGAGGGTAAACCTTCTCCACCACCTCAAAGGGAATGTGGAGGGCTACCTGCTTGGCAGACAGCTCCACTAGAGGGGTCACCTGGCCATCTACACAGAGACAAAGAGATTGCAGCCAGGATTATTAAACCATCTTCATACAGCATTAGGAACATTATCACACAACAACAGGCCTCATCTTTACCAGAAATGCCATTAAGATGGGAAGGATGGCCCAGACTATTTACAAGGATGTTGTCTGGACTCGAGGACCAGGTTCTTCCCTGCTGTAATCAGACTAGTGAACTGTAATGTCAGGAGGTCCAGGAATAGTCTCTGTCCTCCAACCTACCCCAGAACAGCCCTTGAACTTTTTTTTTAAATCTGCACTTACTCCACAGTTGAGACACTTTCATGCTGTAACACTATATTGTGCTCTCTGCTATTTGTCTCCTGGCCTGGTTAGATTGTGCTTGTGTGTGTGTGATGTGATCTGACTGGATCGCACGCAAGCTACATTTCTCACTGGATCATCAATAAACCAATACTAGGAGCACTAATGCAGCTTGAGCAAACGCCACAGCAATATATATATATATATTTACCTATGGAAATATTAGATGCACAAAAAAAACACAAAGTGCTGGAGTAACTCAGTGGGTTGGACTGGTCTCAGGAGGGAATGGAGAGGCACAACATATTGTGCCGGGACACTTCTTCACACTTTGATACGGGGACATACACACACTCACACTGACTCGCACTCACAAACAGCTCACTGTAATATATAAACCCTTGATCACACGCACACACACTCACTCATACATGCGCACACACATACATGCGCACACACACACACATGCGCACACACACACACATGCGCACACACACACACATGCGCGCACACACACACACATGCGCACACACACACATGCGCACACACACACACATGCGTACACACACACATGCGCACACACACACACATGCGCACACACACACATGCGCACACACACACATGCGCACACACACACACATGCGCACACACACATGCGCACACACACACATGCGCACACACACACATGCGCACACACACACACACACACATACGCACACACACGCACACTCACTCACACACTCAAATAAACAGCTCACTGTAATATATAAACCCTCGATCACACACGCACACACTCACGCACTCACACGCACTCACACTCGCATAAATAAACAGCTCACTGTAATATATAAACCCTCACACCACTCTAACAAATAAACCCTCGATCACATACACCCTCGATCACACACTCACGCACACTCACTCGCACACTCACACTCACACAAATAAACAGCTCACTGTAATATATAAACACACGCACACACACACGCGTACGTCTTGGAACCATGTGAGAGAACCAGTCATACTGAGCAGGTTCCAAAAATAACCTCTGCCATAAAACGCTGGTCACAGTTCCAACGAGTTATTTCTGTGCATGGAGTGGTTTTGTGTTGAATGGAGCAAGCAAGGCTCCGAAGAAATGAATGCTGCTTTAACTCTTTACTTCACCTTGAATGGAGCTAGATAAAAGCTAGCCAGAACTATGGGAGTTCCCCAGTGACCTATGCCATGCCACACGTACACACACAAGGACAAATCTCAGCTTGCTGGGAGCGCGGGATTAAACAAACCCAGGGAGCAGCTCTTGATCCACAGGGAGTTGGCCAATCACTCTGTCCTGGCCCGGCCAACACCAGGATTACAGCGGCAACAGAGGGCAGGGTCGGGATGAAACATTGAATTCACATCCTCAGAAAGCAGATACAATACAACCCGTTGCAATGGAGACACAAGGAACTGAAGACGCTGGAATCTTCAGCAAAACACAGAATGCTGGAGTAACTCAGCGGGTCAGGCAGCATCTGCAGAGGATGTAGACAGTTGACATTTCAGGTCAGCAGGGAATGACCCAACATCCATTCCCCCCCCCCCACCAATACAGAGGGGCAAGAGATCTACGATTTTGTTTGTTTAAGAAAGAACTGCAGATGCTGGAACAATCGAAATAGACAAAAATGCTGCAGAAAACCAGCGGGTGAGGCAGCATCTGTGGAGAGAAGGAATGGGTGACGTTTCGGGTTGAGACGTTCTTCAGACTGTTGAAGGGTCTCGACCTGAAACGTTGTCTACTCCTTCGCTCCATAGATGCTGCCTGTCCCGCTGAGTTTCTCCAGCATTTTTGTCTACCTTCGATTTTGTATTGTTACTTTATTGATCGTTTTTTTTGCATTTGACTTGTGTTTTGCTTTCATAGTTATTTGTGCTCCTCAGCTTGTGTTTTGTCCATTCATTGATCCCAATCCTTGAATCCTTGAGGCCAGCCCCAAATGATGAAAACATGAAACGAGAGTTGGATGGTGAATAATTCCCACCCGTGAGAAGTAAGACAAAGCCCTGGGTGTGTTCACGCAGGTGTGTGCGGGCCAACAGAGGCAGGAGCGTTTAAGAAGGAACTGCAGATGCTGGAAAATCAAAGGTAGACAAAAATGCTGGAGAAACTCAGCGGGTGCAGCAGCATCTATGGAGCGAAGGAAATAGGCAGCGTTTCGGGCCGAAACCCTTCTTCACAGACCGACTCCAAGGAGACAGGAGGCTGGTTTAATCCGAAGACAGGCACAAAGGTTGGGCGGCACGGTGGCCTGGGTTCGATCCTGACTACGGGTGCTGTCTGTACGGAGTTTGCACGTTCTCCCCGTGATCACGTGGGTTTTGTCCAAGGCCTCCGTTCTCCTCCCACACTCTAAAGGCGTACAGGTTTGTAGGTTGGCTCGGTATGAATGTAAAATTGTCCCGTGTGTGGGGTCAATGTGCGGGGATCACTGGTCGGTGCGTATTCGGTGAGATAAACTAAACTAAAATGCTGGAGTAACTCAGTGGGTCAGGCAGCATCTCTGGAGGAAAGGAATAGGTGATGTTTCAGGTCGAGACCCTTCTTCAGACTGAGTGTCAGGGGAAAGGGAGATATAGATGATAATGAAGGAAGATAAGCAACTATAATCACGTAAAGGTGGAGCCCACAATGGTCCATTGTTGGCTGTGGGGTACGTGATAACGAGTTAGGGTGGGGGAGGGATGGTGAGAGAGGGGATTCCAGGGGCTACTTGAAGTTAGAGAAGTCAATGTTCATACCGCTGGGGTGTAAGCTGCCCACGCAAAATATGAGATGCTGCTCCTCCAATTTGCGCTGGGCCTCACTCAGACAATGGAGGAGGCCCAGGACAGAAAGGTCAGTGTGGGAATGGGAGGGGGAGTTAAAGTGTTTAGCAACCGGGGGATCGGGTTGGCCAAGGCTGACTGAGCAAAGGTGTCAATAAAATAGTGTTCCAAATCAGAAACATGTTTGTAAAAGATGGTCACAGGCTCCTTCAAATTCTCTACAGTTGGACCACTTGGCAGTGTTCTGTACAGTAGGATCGTCTGGCAAGGGGTTTTTGTAAAATTTAAACAGATAAAATAAATCTAAATAAACCCGAGCTAAGCAGTGATCCAAACTTCAACTATGCGAGCATTGACAGTGAGTGTATTATGCAAAGAACATTTCAGTTTGAGTTTGTAAGGTAGATTTCTTCCTTCATGAACCTTGGTGAAGAGATAAGCACCACCTTGGATACAGACGATGTTATCTATACAGTCTGTTCGTGCGATCTTAGTTTCAATTTAGTTTAGTTTAGAGATACAACACATATACAGGCCCTTCGGCCCACCAAGTCATGCCGACCAGCGATCCACGCACACTAACACTATCCTACACACATTACGGACAATTTAACCAAGGGTTTAACCTACAAACTTGCTCATCTTTAGAGTGTGGGAGGAAACTGGGGCACCCGGAGAAAACCCACGCGGTCACAGGGAGAACGTACATATTCCGTACAGACATAGAAAATAGGTGCAGGAGTAGGCCATTCGGCCCTTCGATATGATCATGGCTGATCATCCAACTCAGTATCCTGTACCTGCCTTCTCTCCATACCCCCTGATCCCTTTAGCCACAAGGGCCACATCTAACTCCCTCTTAAATATAGCCAATGAACTGTGGCCTCAACTACCTTCTGTGGCAGAGAGTTCCAGAGATTCACCACTCTCTGTGTGAAAAATGTTTTTCTCATCTCGGTCCTAAAAGATTTCCCCCTTATCCTTAAACTGTGACCCCTTGTCCTGGACTTCCCCAACATCGGGAACAATCTTCCTGCATCTAGCCTGTCCAACCCCTTAAGAATTTTGTAAGTTTCTATAAGATCCCCTCTCAATCTTCTAAATTCTAGCGAGTACAAACCGAGTCTATCCGGTCTTTCTTCACATGAAAGTCCTGCCATCCCAGGAATCAGTCTGGTGAACCTTCACTGGAGACAGTGGTCAGGAGTCAGGATTGTAGACCCGTGGTCAGGATCGAACCCGTGTCTCAGGCACCGTGAGGCAGCAACTCTACCGCTGTGCCACCGCTCCTATCCTCTCACCTACATGGTCCAGGCAAAGTCGTGTGTGCCATTGTTTGATGTAAAAACCACTTTGAATTAATCCAGAGCAGATGGCATTATTACAATCGAATAACTATGCCAATCAGTTTTTGATGGCCTCTTTGGATAAACCTGTGGAGATTATAATGAACTAACACTGGTGAAACATCACTACATCAGGAGACATCCACTGCCAGTAGATACAACCATGCTCCCAAACCAAGTTGGTCCATTTATAGTGCGGAAATATGGAACCGCAGATGTAAAAATAATGTTTGAGGAACGTCACCGATCCATGTTCTCCAAGGATGCTGATTTATTCCAGCACTTTGCGACTTTAATCATTTATATGACGCCTTACAGCAAAGATAGTCCCCTGGCAATTTAAAGTAAGATGGGAGACACAAGGAACCCAGTTTAGCAGCAGCACGGTGGCGCAGCGGTAGAGTTGCTGCCTCACAGCGCCAGAGACCCGGGTTCAATCCTGACTACGGGTGCTGTCTGTATGGAGTTTGTACGTTCTCCCCGTGACCTGCGTGGGCTTTCACCGGGTGCTCTGGTTTCCTCCCGGACTCCAAAGACGTGCAGGTTTGTAGGTTAATTGGCTTCGGTAAAATTGCTTTAAAACAGGAGGAAAATTATAGTGCCTACTGAAATAAGCAAATTAATCAAAGCAAATAAAAATACACTAAACATTTTGAACGGGTATCTGGACAGGAAGGGTTCAGAGAGCTATGGGACAAATGCAGGCAAATGGGACTAGCCCAGTCTGCCAACTTAGCCTCCATGGACAAGGTGGACTATATAGCAAAGATCCTACAGTGAGCAAGATGGTCCACTCGACGAAAAAGACGTGGTACGTTCATGGGCAGATTCATGGGTAATTTTCGGCCCCATTTCCGTAACCGGCTTCCGTCTCCGCACCAAAGATCCCGTAGCGGAGCAAAGATACTAGTGCGGAGACGGAAGCCGTTACGGAGACATCCTCGTAAAAATAAAAGTTATTTGATAAAAATCTTCTTCTCATTTTCCGGATTTTAATTTATTAACACAAACTGTTCCCCCGCAACGTTGATTACACTGCGGGTCGGGTCGGGTCGGGTTACGGAAATGGATGAAAAAAAGGCCCACGTTCCGCTCCGTTGCATACTACACGTCAGCCCATTGCGTTTAGCAAGAGTGGTCTATCTTGCTCCGCTATAGGTTCTTTGCTGTGTAGTACTATGACATGAAAACATTTGTGGAATTCAATATAACGAACTGGAAATAAGTGTAAAAGATCACACGACAAAAAATAAATCTGCGGACATCTACAAACTTCATGGATCTTTCCACCAGCCAATCTAACTGGACAACGGTTCAAGGTATATTCCCCGTATCAGGAAATAAGGAATAGGAGGAGCAAGCATTAGTGTTCGAGGACCCCCCTTATCCTGGTGTGCGACATATTTTGTAGTCTCACACCATTTAAATAATACATTTGCTTTCTCGTAGTTCAAGTTCAAGTTCAAGTGAGTTTATTGTCACGTGTCCCTGTATAGGACAATGAAATTCTTGCTTTGCTTTCCTGCCAAAGTGGATAATCCCACCTTCTCACCTTGCACTGCACTACTGCTCATCCACTCACTCAACGGATCTACACTACCTTCTCACAACCTGTCCACATTTGTATCAGAGGGGGCTCTTATTGTTGCGGGTGATTTCAACCACTCCAACCTTAAAACTGTACTCCCCATGTTCCATCAGCATGTTTCCTGCCCAACCAGAGGAGACAATATTCTGGACTTAGTATACACTAATATTACTGAAGCCTACAGAGCCCTCTCCCTACATGTCAAACAGATTGAGTTTTGAAACAAACATAGAAACATAGAAATTAGGTGCAGGAGTAGGCCATTCGGCCCTTCGATATGATCATGGCTGATCATCCAACTCAGTATCCCGTACCTGCCTTCTCTCCATACCCCCTGATCCCCTTAGCCGCAAGGGCCACATCTAACTCCCTCTTATATATAGCCAATGAATTGGTCTCAACTACCCTCTGTGGCAGAGAGTTCCAGAGATTCACCACTCTCTGTGTGAAAACCCCTGACATTTCTCATCATCTTAAACAATATATTCTATTGAAGAGACCGATTCTTAAAATAGGTCGCTCATCACAATTAATAATTCAGTTAGATTCCCGCAATCGAATTCAACACATACCAGCTGAACACGCAGAATTTACACACAAAATGCTGGAGTAACTCAGCGGGACAGGCAATATCTCTGGAGAGAAGGAATGGGTGATGTTTTGGGTCGAGACCCTTCTTCAGTCCCGCTGAGTTAATTCAGCTTTTTGTGTCTATCTTCAGTTTAAAACCTGTATCTGCAGTTCCTTTCTAGGCAATATTTAAACTTAAGGCAGGGTTACATAGGAACAAAGAAAATAGGTGCAGGAGGAGGCCATTCGGCCCTTCGAGGGTTGGAATTTTTTTTTTTAAATAAAGGACCTGGTTACATGATATTAAAAAAGGCGACTTTGTACTCTATTCACTCTTGTTCATGGAATTGGTTGGTGGACCATCAGTAATTGCAAGACACTAAATCACATTCCACATTTCACATGCCTTTGGGCGGGAGAAACTCAGCGGATCTGACAGCATCTCTGGAGAAAAGGACAAGGTGACGTTTCAGGTCTCGTCACCCATTCCTTCTCTCCAGAGATGCTGACACACCCGTTGCGTTACTCCAGTATTTTGTGTCGATCTTCACGGATTTTGTTCTGTAGAATCGGAGGTTCCACCAACTGTACACTGCAAGGGCCAGGAAGCGAGCGGGCAAGATCATCTCTGACCCCTCTCACCCTGGCCACAAACTCTTTGAATCACTTCCCTCTGTCAAAGCAGCCACAGCCAGACATAAAACCAGCTTTTTTCCCCACTCTACTCAACAATCAAAAATCTGTAGCCCCCTTTTGCTCTGGAAATGTATTTAATTCACATGTTTAATCAATAATGTTTTATTATTAATATTTAATGTTTTATGTGTCATTCTTAATTGTCACTGTAAGTCATGTTGTCACTTGCGGGTGGAGCACCAAGGCAAATTCCTTGTATGTGAATACTTGGCCAATAAACTTATTCATTCATTCATCCATCCAGATACTTTGTGCTGGGGTTGAATTTGTGTATCTCCATTGCTCTTTACAATTCTATATCAGCTGTCAAAACTCAGCTTGACCAAGGGCAACATGCCCACATCCCCAGCCACAGGGAGGGCTGGACATCTGTAGTTTATGTGGCGAACTTAGCTGCCTTAATACACTCTAACCCATTGTGGGTTTGGAGTAACTCAGTGGGACAGGCGGCATCTCTGGAGAGTCTCGACCCGAAACGTCACCCATTCCTTCGCTCCATAGATGTTGCTTCACCCGCTGAGTTGCCCCAGCATTTTTATCAACCTTTAAAAAGGCCAATGTGTGGACACTGAAGATACATAAAATGCTGGAGTAACTCAGCAGGACAGGCAGCATCTCTGGAGAGAATGATGAATGAGTGACGTTTCAGGAGCAGATGAGCCTCAAACCTAAACAGCATCCATTCCTACTCTCCAGAGATGCATCAAACGTTCAATATTGTGTGCGGCCAACTTAATATCATCAATGTCACGCACACACACACGCGCACACGCACACGCACACACACACACACACGCACACACACACACACACGCGCGCACACACGCACACACACGCGCACACACACGCACACACACACACACACGCACACACACACACACACACGCACACGCGCACACACACACACGCGCGCACACACACACGCGCGCGCACACACACACACGCGCACACACACGCGCGCACACACACACGCGCGCACACACACACGCGCGCACACACACACACGCGCACACACACACACACACACGCCGCGCACAAACACACGCGCGCGCGCACACACACACACACACGCACAATCACGCGCGCACACACACACACGCTCGCACACGCGCGCACACACACGCGCGCACACGCACACGCACGCACGCACAAACACGCACACACGCACACACCAAAGACCACAACATCATAATATTCACACTGGACACATCATACGGAAAGAAACAGCTAATCACGACATGAACCTTAAAAAGATGCAAATGGTACAGGAAGTATGCAGTTTAAAAAAAGATATACTTCCAAGAACACATTGTTAGTCATAGCAACACAAAACTACCGTAACTAGTTGCCCAAGTGAACAAAACTATATATGTGTAGGAAGGAACTGCAGATGCTGGTTTAAACCAAAGATTAACACAAAATGCTGGAGTAACTCAGCGGGATAGGCAGCATCTCTGGAGAGAAGGAACGGGTGACGTTTGGGGTCGAGACCTTTCTTCAGACAAAAATATACTTCTGACAACACATTGCAAGTCATTCTGAAAACAGCTGCCTTAAGAGTTGTCCAAGTAGATTCTCCCTTCGATTCTGTGCGTTTACGATCGGTCTCAGTCCCCACATAGTGGCGTAAAACAGTCAGGGATTTCTCAATGAAGGCCAGAAGCCTGACCTCCCCTTTCCATCTCCTCTCCACCACCATCTTAACTGACAATAGACAATAGGTGCAGGAGTAGGCCATTCAGCCCTTCGAGCCAGCACTGCCATTCAATGTGATCCCGGCTTGTTGTCAGTATGGGATGGTTGCCCAAATGACTACAAAGCAATTTTATATTCAGTTAAAGGAATAGCAAGTGTAGGCCCTTGAGTTTGTACTGAGAAACCTCTCATGATGCTCCACAGATACGGTAACAAGATTTGACCACAGGCGATATTAGGATGTGACCAAATGCTCAAAGAGGTAGCTGTTAAAAAAAGGACGGTCTTTAGAGGAAATGAGAATGGCTGTTTTAAGGAGGAAATGCCTGAGCTTTGGGCCCAAGAGGCAGAAGGCAGAGCTGCTAACAACAAGTAATTAAATACATTGATGCTATTATTTGGAGTATTGCATGCAGTTCTGGTCACCCCATTACGGGAAAGATGTGGAGGCGTGGGAGAGGTGCAGGGGAGGTTTACTCTAATGCTTCCTGAATTAGAGGGTTTCAGCTACAGGGAGAGGTTGCACAGACTTGGATTATTTTCTCTAGAATGTCAGTGGTTGAGGGGAGACTTGAGAGAAGTATATAGTATCATGATCAGAACCTTTGTGCCAAGTTGGGAATATCAAACTCTGGAGAGCATGGCTGCAAGGTAATACCCCTGTCCCACAGTACGAGTTCATTCCAAGAGCTCTCCCGAGTTTAAAAAAAATCAAACTCGTGGTAAGCACGGAGAATGAACGTAGCGGGTACGTTGGAGCTCGGGGACGTCTCTTAGAAACATAGACAATAGGTGCAGGAGTCGGCGGCCATTCGAGCCTGCACCGCCATTCAATATGATCATGGCTGATCATCCAACTCAGTATCCTGTACCTGCCTTCTCTCCATACCCCCTGATCCCTTTAGCCACAAGGGCCACATCTAACTCCCTCTTAAATATAGCCAATGAACTGGCCTCAACTACCCTCTGTGGCAGAGAATTCCAGAGATTCACCGGCTCGTAACGCTAACGGCAGGTACTCGGGAAGACTCACTAACGGCAGGTAAGCACGGGAAGACTCGTGAAGATTTTTGCAACACGTTGAAAAATGTCCACGAGAGCCCCGAGTACCGACGAGTGGCCATTACCGTAAATCTCCGAGTTCGAATCAGGGCAAACTCGGGAGAGCTCTTGGAATGAACTCGTACAGTGGGACAGGGCTATTAGAGGGGGAATGTTTAATGAAGATGTGGAGGGCAAGTTTTGTTGAATTATTATTATACACAGGTTAGGTGTGGTGCTGGAACACAGGAGTCAGGGATGGTGGTGGTGGAGGCAGATATGAGAGCAGCGTTTAAGAGGGTTTTTATATAGAGGGATGTGGACCATGTACAGACAGATGAGATCAGTTTAACTTGGCATCGTGTGCCTGAGGGTCCCCTCATCTGCTGAACTGTTGTACGTGGTCAGAATTGGAGGTGGACAAAGATCCCATGGGGTTGAAGGTCCGTGATGTTTGCGTGTGTGGAGACGGGTCAAACTGAAAACAAGGGAAATTGTTAACAATGGAGGGATTCCTGAACAGAGAGACATAGAAACATAGAAAACAGGTGCAGGAAGAGGCCATTCTGCCCTTCGAGCCAGCACCGCCATTCATTGTGATCATGGCTGATCATCCCCTATCAATAACCCGTGCCTGCCTTCTCCCCATATCCCTTGACTCCACTAGCCCCTAGAGCTCTATCTAACTCTCTCTTAAATCCATCCAGTGATTTGCCATCCACCGCCCTCTGTGGCAGGGAATTCCTCAAATTCACAACTCTCTGGGTAAATAAAAAATTCTTACCTCAGTCTTAAATGACCTCCCCTTTATTCTAAGACTGTGGACCCTGGTTCTGGACTCACCCAACATTGGGAACATTTTTCCTGCATCTAGCCTGTCCAGTCCTTTTATAATTTTATATGTTTCTATAAGATCCCCCTCATCCTTCTAAACTCCAGTGAATACAAGCCTAGTCTTTTCAATATTTAGCCTAGTTGACGATGTCAATGTACACTCAGAGCGAGGTGCAACTTAAATTGGAGGAACAACACCTCATATTCGCTTGGGCACTTACAACACAGCGGAATGAATATTACATTTCTCTAACTTCAAGTAACCCTTGTTTCCCCCCTCTCTACATCCCTCCCCCACCCTAGTTCTCCAACTAGTTTCACTGTCCCGATTAACTTTTGAACCATTGTACAATTTTCTTAGCACCGTCTGCTTTGATCTGTCTTCACACCTTACCCTTCCATATCTCTAGACTTCCTCTCTCCTGACTCTCAGTCTA
Organism: Leucoraja erinaceus; assembly: GCF_028641065.1. Lineage (NCBI taxonomy): Eukaryota > Metazoa > Chordata > Chondrichthyes > Rajiformes > Rajidae > Leucoraja > Leucoraja erinaceus. The sequence goes on along the minus strand of NC_073410.1, from coordinate 1,467,346 downwards.
AGGGGTCTCGATTGAATCGTCACCCATTCTTTCTCTCCAGAGATGCTGCCTGTCCCGCTGAGTTACTCCAGCATTTTGTGTCTATCTTTGTGGAGCAAACCAGCATCTGCAGTTCCCCCCTACATTGGCACAGTGGCACAGCTTGTGTGAGACTGAATAATTCCTTTCCATGGGCCATACAAGATCCTTTGGAAGAGACAGCAAGCTCACAGTAACAAAACTATGAATTTATATAGCAACATATTCAGGAATAAAAACACACATGCAAAGGCAAATCTTACCACAAACAAAATGCATATAGTAACTAACCAAATGTAAGCATATAGATTTAGTTAATAAGGTCATAAGGAACAGGAGTAGATTTAGGCCATTCAGCCCATCAAGTCTACACCGCCATTCAATCATGGCTGATCTATCTCTCCCTCCTAACCCCATTCTCCTACCCTCCCCATAACCTCCGACACCTGCACTAATCAAGAATCTATCCATCTCTGCCTTAAAAATATCCACCGACTTGGCCTCCTCTGCCACAGATTCACCATCCTCTTACTAATGAAATTCCTCCTCTTCTCCTTCCTTAAAAAACGTCCTTTAATTCTGAGGCTGTGACCTCTAGTCCTAGACTCTCCCACTAGTGGAAACATCCTCTCCACATCCACTCTATCCAAGACTTTCACTGTTTGGTGAGTTTCAATGAGGTCACCCCTCATCCTTCTAAACTCCAACGAGTACAGGCCCAGTGCCGACACACGCTCATCATAGGTTAACCAACTCATTCCTGGGATCGTTCTTGTTGTACCTTGTGGGCGGAGCACCAAGGCAAATTCCTTGTATGTGAATACTTGGCCAATAAACTTATTCATTCATTATTCTCATACAACCGAAAGCGTACACAGCCTGGAAATAAATGTGCAGGGTGGAATTGTGGATGGTAGCAAGCACCAGTCACTCACACAATGTCCCAACTATGATGAGAGAAAACACTACAATTGAATAATAAATCTACAGAATTCTCAGGAACACATGGACCCCATAAATAATGCACATCGCATCGAGGGCCCACCTCCACACCTGCCAAATTATTCCTGTTTTGTGAAAGGATTGGACAATTGAAGTTTAAGACAACAGCTATAGACTATTGCATTCCCCCCTTAAAGATAAGCTTTATATGTTTGGAACCACTCTACTGTCAAGACCAGGAATTTAATTAAAATTAAAATATTCTTAGAAAGATAGAAACATAGAAAATAGGTGCAGGAGGAGGCCATTTGGCCCTTCGAGCTAGCACCGTCATTCATTGTGATCATGGCTGATCGTCCTCAATCAATAACCCGTGCCTGCCTTCTCCCCATATCCCTTGATTCCACTAGCCCCTAGAGCTCTAACTCTTCAGAGTAAAGTTTGTATTGGGTACACTTTGGAGATAAAAATGGCATGTCCTTGCATCAAAACCAAGACGCGCTCACATTTATGAACTATTCATGCCAAGTCCATTTGCAAAATTACAAAACTGTCCACGATAATTATACTTAATACTTATATTATACATTAATTATTTTATAAATTATAATGTTTTATTTTTAATTGTCTGCTGCATATTGAGTTTTTACCATGTGCAAGCATGTCAAATTCCTTGTATGTATATAGTACATACTTGGCACATACATTTATTCTGACTTCTGACACATATGACAATAAACTCACTTGACTTGACTTGAGTGACACTTCACAGAAGGGGAGAAGAGAGACCAGCCTCACCTTTGATTTTAACAGTGGGTGAGTTGGGACCAGCAGACTGCTTCCTCCAACCCCGCCAGTTCTGGCACAGGCTCTCGGCTTCAGAGATAAAGGAGCAGAGAGAATCCTCTTCAAAGCGGTCACTGTCTTCGAAGGAGAAGCGCTCACCATCCTCCCACTCTGCAAACATTAGTTCCATTACATTGACAGTACCAAGAGGAAGCAAAACAAAGGAGGCAGCCAGAGGTGTGGAGGAATCCGATCCGTGGACAAACACAGCCAGTCGCTAACAAAAGACCCAGGCTCAATCCCTGCACAACTTCTTCAGGCAAACGTCAACGCAAGACTCAGCCCCCAAGTGTCATTTTTAAGTGAGGAAAAAATAAAAACTCATTCATCAGGAGCCATCTTCAATCCCTCTCCAGAAGAAGAAATAAGCCAGTCAATAAATCCCAGTGGCCTGCTGGAAAAATTAAAGATCCGAGAATGAGGAAGGAGAAAGCTTCTTTTGTTGTTCTAGCCGGTGAGTGTTGTCCCTTTTGTTCTCTCCCTCTCTCTCTCGGAAGCACTTGGGGGAAGGAAAGAAAAGATGGTCACCTTAAATTAATAACACCACACACTCACACTCTCTCACACACATACACACACACAGACAGACACACACTCTCACACAGACACACACACTCACAAACAGACACACACACTCTCACACAGACACACACACTCACAAACACACACACACACAGACACACTCACACAGAGACACACACAGACACACACACAGACAGACACAGACACAGACACACACTCTCACACACAGACACAGACACACACACACACACTCACACACACACACACACACACACACACAGACACACACACACACACACACACACACACACAAACACACACACACACTCACACACACACACAGACACACACATACACACACACACACACACACACACACACACACACACACACACAGACACACACACACACACAGAGACACACACACACACACAATCAGAATGGGTAAACAACGCTCTCCCCTCCTGCCAGGGCCACAGACCTGTGTAGGTCAGGGCATGTTTGTTGTTGAGCAAGGAGGTGAGGGGGCTGTCTGGTGTTGCACCCGTTGCCAATGTTTGCTACATTCTCACAGCCACCCATCAGTAGCACTAGGAAGCTGAACATACAGGGAGAAGGGGAGGGGGGGGTACAGAGAGATGGGGGGGGGGGGGGGGGGGGGGGGGGGTACAGAGAGATGGGGGGGGGGGGGGGGGAGAGGGAGGGGGGGGGAGGGGAGAGGGGGAATCCCCACCCGCTACACAACCACGAATGGCAACATAAAATGTATCAATCGGCGAGGTGGTGAAGTAAATGGGGAACTTGGCCCCTGGGGCAGGAGAGGAGGCAGGGGAATGGCTGCAGGCAGGAAGGCAGGAAGTTGGAGCACACACAAACACACACACACGCATTTGAAGCACAAAAATATAATGACAGAGCAGCGAGAAAGTGCGGGTGTGGACACATCATGGATACTTCACCTGCGACACGCACCAGCTGTTGGCCATTTCCGTTTCTATCACATGATTTCTTCTTTTTGTGTGTGGAGCTGGGTTTGGATTTGCACCACTTTGTCTTCGCTCCCTCCCTCCCTCCTTCCCTCCCTCCCTCCTTCCCTCTCTCCCTCCTTCTCTCCCTCCCTCCTTCCCTCCTCTCTCCCTCCTTCTCTCCCTCCCTCCTTCCTTCCCTCCCTCCCTCCTTCCCTCCCTCCCTCCCTCCCTCCCTCTCTCCTCTTCCTCTTCCCTCTCTCCCTCCTTCTCTCTCTCTCCTCTCTCTCCCTCCCTCCTCTTCCTCTCTTCTCTCCCTCCTTCTCTCCCTCCTCTCTCCCTCTCTCTCCCTCCTTCTCTCTCCCTCCCTCCCTCCCTCCCTCCCTCCTTCTCTCCCCCTCTCTCCCCTCCTCTCTCTCCCTCCTTCTCCCTCCCTCCTCCTCTCTCTCCCCCTCTCTCTCTCTCCCTCTCTCTCTTCTCCCTCTCTATCTCTCCCTCTCTATCTCCTTCTCTCTCTCCCTCCCTCCCCTCTCCTCCTCCCTCCCTCCCTCTCCCACTCAGGGTGTAGTCAGGTCCCGGGACTTGTAGCCGCAGCGCAGGGTTGAGGTTCGCCCCTCTGTCTCTCTCTCTGTCTCTGTGTGTCTCCCACCCCCTCTCTGTCTCTCTATCTATCTCCAGGCTGTCTATCTCCCTCTATGTCTCCCTGGGTGAGATCGACCTCCAACCCGGGTGCTTCCCATACGTAAAAGGAAATGAGAGCGCCGACGTGCTGCACGCTAGTTATTTTGCAGAGATCGCCTGTGGGAGGGAGGGAGACACACACACACTTTCCTGTCCTCTCCTCTCACACCGCCTGCCTGCAACAGAGACTCTTCCTGCATTCCCTTTCCCCATTCACAAAGGCAGACGTGCTTGGTGCTAAATGTTGCAACGTCCCCGTCACCTGCATATATAGAAACATAGAAATTAGGTGCAGGTGTAGACCATTCGGCCCTTCGAGCCTGCACCGCCATTCAATATGATCATGGCTGATCATCCAACTCAGTATCCCGTACCTGCCTTCTCTCCATACCCCCTGATCCCCTTAGCCACAAGGGCCACATCTAACTCCCTCTTAAATATAGCCAATGAACTGGCCTCAAATAGGGCTGAAACCCAAAGGAAATAGGCAACGTTTCGGGTCGAAACCCGAAGGGTTTCGGGACGAAACGTTGCCTATTTCCTACGCTCCATAGATGCTGCTGCACCCGCTGAGTTTTTGGCTGATCATCCAACTCAGTATCCCGTACCTGCCTTCTCTCCATACCCTCTGATCCCCTTAGCCACAAGGGCCACATCTAACTCCCTCTTAAATATAGCCAATGAACTGTGGCCTCGACTACCCTCTGTGGCAGAGAGTTCCACAGATTCACCACTCTCTGTGTGAAAAAAGTTCTCCTCATCTCGGTTCTAAAGGATTTCCCCCTTATCCTTAAGCTGTGACCCCTTGTCCTGGACTTCCCCAACATCGGGAACAATCTTCCTGCATCTAGCCTGTCCAACCCCTTAATATCTTGTTTGGCGTTCTCTTCCCATTGAGCCACAGAGCTGTACAGCAGGGGAACGGGCCCTTCGGCCCACCTTGTCCATGCCGGCCCATTTGGCAAACTGGGCTGGTCCCAGTAGCCTGCATTCCTCTGAACCCTTCGTGTCTCTCTGTCTTTCAGGGTCAGACAGAACAGAAACAGGCCCTTTGGCCCAACCTGCCCATGTTACCCCATCTACATTAGTCCCACGGGTGTTGGCATGTTACTGAGATTATATGGGGCTCTGTTGAGAATATTGTACACACGTCTGTCTCCCAGTTGACAAACGTAAGCACCTAATTATGGAGAAATACAGGATGGAAATAGGACCTTCGGCCCACTGGGTCTCTGCTGACCAAGGCCCTCCACCCAAAACGTCACCCATCCCTTCTCTCCAGAGATGCCGCCTGTCCCACTGAGTTACTCCAGCATTTTGTGTTTATCTTCAGTTTAAAGCAGCATCTGCAGTTCCTGCCTATACTGACCATTATTTATACTAATCTTACATTCATCTAAGTTTTATTTGTCCCACATTCTCATGAGCTGCCACTCACTTGCACACAATAGACAATAGACAGGAGCAGGCCATTCGGCCCTTCGAGCCAGCACCACCATTCAATGTGATCATCCCCAATCAGTACCCCGTTCCCGCCTTCTCCCCATATCCCTTGACTCCGCTATCTTTAAGAGCCCCATCTAGCTCTCTCTTGAAAGCATCCAGAGAACCGGCCTCCACCGCCTTCCGGGGCAGAGAATTCCACAGACTCACCACTCTCTGTGAGGAAAAAGTGTTTCCTCGTCTCTGTTCTAAATGGCTTACTCCTTATTCTTAAACTGTGTGGCCCCTGGTTCTGGACTCCCCCAACATCGGGAACATGTTTCCTGACGATAATTAGGGGGAGGAATAGATTGGATAGATGTGATGCATAGCACCTCACTTACATTCTAAGAGCACAGGACCACACACCCCCCTGGCCATTCTCACGTCTCGCTGCCACCATTTGCAAGAAGGGCAGTCACGGTGGTGCTGGTGTAGAGGATCGTGGTCAGCGCAGACTCGCTGGGCCAAAGGGCCTGTTTCTGCACTGTATCTCTAAACTAAACTGAGTGTTGTTGGAACACTAGCTATTTATTTAATTGAAGTCGCCATAATTTTAACCATTGTATTTGACTTTCAAGCTCGCCAACATCAGGCGGCACTGTGGCATAAGTCTTGGCGATTCTACCAACCAATCTCAAGTCAAGTCGAGTTTATTGTCACAGACACAGGTACAATGAGATGCAGGTACAATGAAAATATCCCTTAAGGCATCACTACAGGCACATAGACAACACACAAAACATATATTATACACAAGGCACGTAAACTATACAAAGCAGTGGAAAGAAATGAAGTCTTCAACAAAATTATATGGCATAGAAAGTAGACAGAAGACAATGAAGACGCTGGAATCCTGAACAACACAACTTCAATATTCCGTGTTTGTGCAAAGACAGAGGTTCAGGAACAGCCTCTTCCCAAAAACCATTGAACACTGCAACAATCAAATTTATAGGTTGCAGTTGAAGTTCACTTTTGTTTTTCATTAATATTGTGTTTCTAATTTATTGAACTTTTTAATGACTTCTTGCTATGTATCAAGTACTGTGTTTACAGACTTGTTATGCTTCTGCAAGTAGCAATTTAAATTGTTCCATATCAGTATATGTAATCATTAAATACTCTTGAATCTTGAAAACCTCTCTCTTTCCACGATTGGCAAGCATTGATCAGACACAGTGGCCAGTAGTTTCCCTTGTATGGTGATGAGTTTTTATGTGACTGAGCTAACCATGCAACAGAATGATGCTGACCAGTGTAATGCCCGGCCACATTTATAGAGCCCCAGAGTGATACAGCAATGAAACAGGCCCTTCAGCCCAACTTGCCCACACCAGCTAACATGCCCCATCTACACTAGTCCCATCTGTCTGAAATTTGGCCCATATCCTTCTGCACCTGTCTGTGGAATTATCTGCCTCAGAGGGCGGTGGTGGCCGGTTTTCTGGATGCTTTCAAGAGAGAACTAGATAGGGCTCTTAAAAATAGCGGAGTCAGGGGATATGGGGAGAAGGCAGGAACGGGGTACTGATTGGGGATGATCAGCCATGATCACATTGAATGGCGGTGCTGGCTCGAAGGGTCGAATGGCCTACACTTGCACCTATTGTCTATTGTCTATGTATATTAGGGTTGTTAACTTTGTCACTCCCAAATAAGGGACATATTCCCAACTGCAATTCGTTGACCGACTCGGCGGACGCAGGGTGAATGATGAGTTGGCCCCGGGTGCTGGACAGTACACAAAGCCCAGCCGGCCGGCGGGCCATGTGGAGTACAAGGCCCATCCAACTCATAGCCATGAGAAGGAGGGGTGGTGGTGTCGGAGGGCCAAAGGTGGGACAGCTGCCGACCGACAGCATCACAGGCGAGGAGCTGCTGCTGCACTCCATGGGCTGCACTACGTCCAGAATGGTAACACCCTCGACCCGAGTAGTAGCGGTCAAATACAGGACAAGGGCGGTCCCGTATGGGACAAACCAATTTAGCCCAATATACGGGATGTCCCGGCTAATACAGGACAGTTGGCAACCCTAGTTGTGATAGACCCTGTCTCAACAACCTCCTCCAGCAGCTCGTTCCATACACCCACCACCCTTTGTGGGAAAAAGTTACCCTTCAGGTTCCTATTAAATCTCTCCTCCCTCACCTTAAACCCTTGAACTCTGGTGCTGCACCCCCTGCTCTGGGCTGGAGACTCTGCGCATAAATAAACATGTGGTTCTTCAAATGTAGTCCAATGCATGGGGTGCAACTGTGCCTGCTGCAATGGTGCTCCACCTACTGATGTACCCACAGAACTGCAACATATACAACAGATTACAATCAGCAACTTACATGCGGGTTGGATGCAATGCATTCTATTGAGCAAGTTTATACATTATATTCATTCATCCGTATATTGGGAAGCAGCAACATTTCATAAGCTCTTTACAACATCTTCTTTGGTTAATGCAATTAACAAATGCACTTTGTATAACTGGACCTTGGCCCCTTTATAGAGTTGGGGTCAGGCTGGGGCTGTGGGTGTGGGTGATGTGTGGTCTCTGGAGTCATACATCAAAGCAAGATGTGGACACAAGGATCTGGGGCATCACGGTGGTGCAGCAGTAGAGTTGCAGCCTTACCGTGCTTATAGCGCTAGAGACCCGGGTTCGATCCCGATTACGGGTGCTGTCTGTACGGAGTTTGCACGTTCTCCCTGTGACCATGTGGGTTTTCTCCGAGATCTTCCGTTTCCTCCCACACTCCAAAGACGTACAGGTTTTTATGATAATTGGCTTGGTGTATGTGTAAATTGTCCCCAGTCTATGTAAGATAGTGTTAATGTGTGGGGATCGCTGGTCGGTACAGACCTGGTGGGCCGAATGGCCTGTTTCCACGCTGTATATCTATAAACTAAACTAAAGGTACTGGAATCTTGGGTAGACACAGAGTGCTGGAGTAACTCAGCGGGTCAGGCAGCATCTATGGAGAACATGGATAGGTGATGTTTCACAGAGTGCTGGAGTAACTCAGCGGGTCAGGCAGCATCTGTGGAGACAAAGGGAGAGGCAACGTTGTGGATCGAGACTCTCAACCTGACTGGTATCCACGGATCGTGAATCATCTACACAATGATGAGAGGAATGAGTTCTCTGCTCTGCTGCTGATACTGAGACTGTAGTGTACCCAAGGAATGCTTCAGAATTATTTGTGCGCTTCTGAGAAATCTCCCTACGCTTCACACTTTCAAGGAGAAACCCTCAATTGACAACTGGTAAACGATTCCCACCCTGGTCCCAAATCTGAAACGTTGATGTTTGCTCCAACATCCCCTTTGTAGTTTTATTTATGCAAGGTTGAGTGTTGAGACCCTGGCTTTAGTGTGTGTGTGTGTGAGTGTGTGTGTGGGGTGTGTGTGTGTGTGTGTGTGTGTGTGAGAGTGTGTGTGTGTGTGTGTGAGAGTGTGTGTGTGTGTGTGTGTGTGTGTGTGAGTGTGTGTGTGTGTGTGTGTGTGTGTGTGCGTGTGCGTGTGTGTGTGTGTATGTGTGTGTGTGAGTGTGTGTGTGTGTGCGTGTGTGTGTGCCATTCTGGCCTTCCTCAATGGTGTAACCATGTTGGGGAAACTGTCTCACGTACAGGCAAAGATAGCAGATATCCTCCCCTGGCCACAGACAGCAGATATCCTCCCCTGGCCACAGACAGCAGATATCCTCCCCTGGCCACAGACAGCAGATATCCTCCCCTGGGCAACCAGGTGAGGTTTCAACAACACTCCGGTGGTATAATGGTCACCAATACTAACACAAGCATCGCGCTCCAGAATTAACAGAAGTAAATAAAAGACACAAAGTGCTGGAGTAACTCAGCGGGTCAGACAACATCTGGGGAACATGGATAGGTGATGTTTTGGGTCGGGCCCCATCTTCAGCCAAGTCCCCAGCAACGTCCCGGCCTTTAAACTCGTCTCTCCAGCTTGTGAGCAAGTCTGCAGATGTAACACCAGCACCTGACCACCACAGTGCATGAATAGTAATGAGAGCCCAGCTTTGTGCACATGAGCAAGAAGTAGTCCAGTCTCCTGGCTTTGATTGTCCAGCCCTACCTCATGGCTTTAGAGCCAAGGGCCTGAGTTCTCACGTTGGTATCGGTCACTTTCTTAATCCAGTTGACAAACTTGGAGACTTTGGTGTAAACTCCGGGCGAGTCCTTCCGTCCACATCCGTAGCCCCAGGAGGTCACGCCCATGATGACCCAGTGCCCGCCCGTACGCTGGCACACCAGCGGGCCACCACTGTCTCCTTGGCAACTATCCACCCGCTTGTCTTCCGACAGGTTGCCCGCACATATCATCCGGGCCGTGAACTTGCTCCTGTAGCGGCGTTCACATGCGCCCCTTGGCAGCAAGGGCACCGAGCCTTGCAACAACGTTCTGGAGTAGGAGCGGCCTGGAGGGTAGAAAATCAACATGTTACTGTAGAGGGCGGTGAATCTTTTAAACTCATTGCCACACAAGGCTGTGGAGGCCAAGTCAATGGATATATTTAAGGCAGCGATAGATAGATTCTGGATTAGTGTGGGTGTCTGGGGTTATGGGGAGAAGGCAGGAGAATGGGGTTAGGAGGGAGAGATAGATCAGCCATGATTGGATGGCGTAGACATGATGGGCCGAATGGCCTAATTCTGTTCCTATCAGCTATGAACTTATTAGACACCGGACTAGACAATATTGTACACTATCTTTCAAAGCAGCATAGATTCTCCGATTGAAAAGTTTAGTTTAGTTTAGTTTGGAGATACAGCATGGAAACAAGCCGTGTTTACAGGGTTACACCCAGCAACGGGTACAGGAGAGAACTCTTTAACTTAATGTTGTCAATGTGGAGCCTGCTACCTCATGGGAATGCACTTTCACACGTACAATTCAGGGGATGAGACGGAGAGAGGGAGAGAGGGAGAGAGGGAGAGAGGTAGAGAGGTAGAGAGGGAGAGAGGGGATCGCTGGTCGGCATGGACTCGGTGGGCCGAAGGGCCTGTTTCTGCGCTGCATCTCTAAAACTAAAAGAGAAACTACAAGCTTATTATTGTCACGTTTACTGAGGTACAGTGAAAAGCTTTGTGTTGCATGCTATCCAAACAGATTGGATGTAACATACAAATGTATGATCAATACAATTTCAGGTACAACAGGTGTTGCACAGGGGAAGATACAGAGTGCAGATAATATTGTACAAAGTCCAATGTCCACAATGGGGTAGAGGTGCATCATATAGTATGAACAGAACAAGTGGTCTGTTTCCAAACTACATTGTAAGTAATTCATCGAACAAGAAAAAGGCAGAGAATGGGATTCAGAGGGAAAAATATATCAGCCACGACTGAATGGCAGAGTAGACTGGATGGGCCGATTGGCCTAACTCTGCTCCTGTGTTTCATGGTCCCAACAGCAATAAGGGTGAAAGCCATGTACCTGTATCTCCCCAGCCGGTGATGTAACAGGATTGCCTGTTTACTTTCTGCTTCTTCTTTCTGCTGGGTAAGCAGACAGGCGACGTGTGCTGATTGAAGGTCATGCAGTGCCCGTCTCTGCCCTTCACTCTCACCAGCGCGATATCATTGTCGCTGCTGTCGGGCTTGTACTTCCTGTGTACCACGATCATCTCCACTGGGATCTCCCGCTCATATTCGTCCTCCACCCCTGTGTGGTAATCACCAACTCGAATAAAGTAACGTTTCGTGTCGTTCCCAAACCTGTGGACCAGGAGCAGAGGGTTTGCTGCTTGTGGCTGCAATACCAGAACCAGGGGCCACAGTTTATGAATAAGGGGTCGGCTATTTAGAACGGAGACGAGGAAACACTTTTTCTCACAGAGAGTTGCGAGTCTGTGGAATTCTCTGCATCAGAGGGCGGTGGAGGCCGGTTCTCTGGGTGCTTTCAAGAGAGAGCAGATAGGGCTCTTAAAGATAGCGGAGTCAGGGGATATGGGGAGAAGGCAGGAATGGGGTACTGATTGGGGATGATCAGCCATGATCACATTGAATGGTGGTGCTGGCTCGAAGGGCCGAATGGCCTACTCCTGCACCTATTGTCTATTACGCCCCAAGATAAACTTACAAAATTCTTAAGGGGTTGGACAGGCTAGACGCAGGAAGATTGTTCCCGATGTTAGGGAAGTCCAGGACAAGGGGTCACAGTTTAAGGATAAGGGGGAAATCCTTTAAAACCGAGATGAGAAGAACTTTTTTCACACAGAGAGCGGTGAATCTCTGGAACTCTCTGCCACAGAGGGTAGTTGAGGCCAGTTCATTGGCTATATTTAAGAGGGAGTTAGATGTGGCCCTTGTGGCTAAAGGGATCATGGGGTATGGAGTGAAGGCAGGTACGGGATACTGAGTTGGATGATCAGCCATGATCATATTGAAAGGCGGTGCAGGCTCGAAGGGCCGAATGGCCTACTCCTGCACCTAATTTCTATGTTTCTATGTTTCTATTTAATGGAACAACACCAGACAAACTTGATTCAAGCTAGAATACATGGGACTAGAACTGTTCATGGTGAGAGAAGCAGACTTCTACAGATGAAGCTATGAAGATCACATAGTCATACATCACGGAAACAGACTCTTCAACACAAGTGGTCACACTGACCAATGGTGAATCCAGTCTTTTACCAGAGTATGGAAAGCATGAGCCAGTGGACGTAGGTTTCAAGGTTTAAAGAGAGGGGCAAGATTTAATAGGAACCCGAGGGGAAACTTTTTCCAGAATGTGGTGGTGTGTATGGAACGATAGTCCCAGCCTCAACTACCTCCTCCTCCAGCTTGCTCCATTCATCCACCACCCTCTTTGTGAAAAAAGTTACCCTTCAGATCCCTAGTAAATCTTTTCCCCCCTCAGTCACCATTTAATGCAAAACGACAATCTAACGTCACGCATTGAGAGGAGACGCAAGCTGCTTATTGAATGAAAGCGATGGATTGTTCACCAACATACGAACCTCTTGAAGCAGTGAGCTGCCGTCAGGACCCAGCAGTTGCTGATCAAAGTGGCTCCACACAGTAGCCGGCTCTCTCGGCTCAACGTCCTGAGTCGCAGCGAGGACTGCCATGGCCAACCACCCCTGGGGAAAGAGGCACGGACATCTCATTGCCAAACTTTGCGTGTGATGTCTGCACCACACGGGTCACGAGAGGAACCTGCTGCTTATGTTGCACAGAACAATCTCCATCGGGCTATTAAACTCGGCTTGGACAAAACTCTGAACATTAATAGCCAATAGTCTGTTTATTTGAACCTTAACAGTTTAATTATGCATGTGTGTATATATTTAAACAATGGTATATGGACACACTGATCTGTTCTGCATTCGTGCCTACTATGTTCTGGTGTGCTAAAGCAAAGCAAGAATTTCATTGTCCTATCAGGGACACATGACAATAAAACTCTCTTGCTCTCTCTTGAAGATAGACACAAAATGCTGTAGTAACTCAGCGGGCCATGCAGCATCTCTGGAGAGAGGGAATGGGTGATGTTTCGGGTCGAGACCCTTCTTCAGACTGAGAGTCGGGGAAAAGGTTTGAAGTGCCACCTATTCCTTTAACCCAGTGTTGCTGCCTGTCCTGCTGAGTTCCTACAGCTTTTTTGTGCCTCTCCTCTTAACTTTTACCCATCTGACCTTAAAGCTGTCCCCTCTAATCTTTGACATTTCACCAAAGACAAGTGCCCAACGTGACCTCCAATCTGAGCTGCCGGTTACATGATGTTTTCTCCACAAAGAGCAACATGTGAGACACAACTTGCAGATCCTACCTGATAGACTTGTTGCCACCAATGATCCTCTTCCTGCGATGCTTCATGAAGCGCAGGCCACATACTGAGTGCAATGAGCCTGGAGACAGCACAAAACACAACGACAGAGTAGCATTAAGCATGGCCCCTGATTACTCTTCTTCAGCACTGAGCCCGTGTGTTAGAACAAGAGTAGGTGGATCTGGGATCAGTATCGAATCATGTCATAGTCCTAGAGCAATCAGGTGTTTCAGTCCAACATGTCCATGCCAACCAAGTCATCTACCTGAGATATTCCCATTTGCCCATGAATGACCCCGTGTCCCTCTAAACCTTTCCCCATCCATTCACTTGCCAAATGTCTGTTAAATGTTGTTAATGCACAAGCCTCAACAAATGCTCGCTCCATATACTCACCACTCACTCTCTGAATGTGAAAATGTTGCCTTCTAAACCTTTCCCCTCTCGCGATAAATCTGTGCCCTCTACTTAGAATCTCCTACCCTGGGAAAACAGACCATGACCATTCACCTTATCTATCCCCTCATGGGTTTATACACGTCTATAAGGTCACCCCTCAATCACACACACCACAAGGAAGCAAGTCCCAGCCAACAACCCAACCCAACCCAACCCAACCCAACTAATTACATCCTTCATTTGGCAGAACAGAACACGATACTCAAAGTTCTGGTCTCACCAACAAGTTGTAACATAACATTGAAACAGGACTGGTGGAGATAACATATCTGTAAAACTGATCAGAATTTAGATGCATTTGATTTTACTTTTCAGTGACAATAACCAAAGATAGTTGGAAGCCAATTAACTGAAAAACACTTGTCTTTGAGGTGTGGGAGGACACAAGGGCAGCCTGTGGACATCCACGCAGTCACAGGGGGAATGTATACACAGGCAGCATCTGGGGTCAGGATGGAACCCGGGTCTCTGGCACTGTGGGGCAGCAGCACTACCCGCTGTGTTATTCTGCCGCCAACCATTGATCACCTGTTCACATCGCTCTCACTTATCCAATCGGTCTTTGTGAATCACCCCGAGTGTTCGACCATCTGGAGGGAGTTCCCTCTAGTTTTAATTCAGCTTTGATTTAGAGAATTAAACCTCTAAATGGGGCGGGGTGGGACACTAGCGGAGCGTACAGTTGCTGCTTTATAGCGCCAGTGACCCGGGTTTCATCCCGACTACAGGTGGCGTCTGGATGGAGATTAAACCTTCTCCCTGTGACCTGCGTGGGTTTTCTCCGGGTGCTCCGGTTTCCTCTCACACTCCAAAGACGTGCAGGTTTGAGGATTTAATTTGGCTCAGCTAAAAAGTATAAATTGTCCCTAGTGGGTGGAATAAACCATATAAACCATATAACAATTACAGCACGGAAACAGGCCATCTCGGCCCTACAAGTCCATGCCGAACAAATTTTTTTCCCCTTAGTCCCACCTGCCTGCACTCGTACCATAACCCTCCATTCCCTTCTCATCCATATGCCTATCCAATTTATTTTTAAATGATACCAATGAACCTGCCTCCACCACTTCCACTGGGAGCTCATTCCACACCGCTACCACTCTCTGAGTAAAGAAGTTCCCCCTCATATTACCCCTAAACTTCTGTCCCTTAATTCTGAAGTCATGTCCTCTTGTTTGAATCTTCCCTATTCTCAAAGGGAAAAGCTTGTCCACATCAACTCTGTCTATCCCTCTCATCATTTTAAAGACCTCTATCAGATCCCCCCTTAACCTTCTGCACTCCGGAGAATAAAGACCTAACTTATTCAACCTATCTCTGTAACATTTATGTGCCAGTGAATAGTGCCAGTGTATAAGGATCGCTGGTCGGCGTAGACTCAGTGGGACCAACAGCCTGTTTCCACATTGCATCTATAGAACTACAAACCCAAAACAATACAGCATGGAAACATGGCCGAGCCCATTGTCCCCAGGATCAATGTACAGAGGGTGAGAGGGTGGACAGAAATGAGAGACAGCAAGATGATGCACCACGCAACTAGCTACAAACTCATAGAAGACATGCGGAGGATAGCATGCATCCATATGTTCCCGATGTTGGGGAAGTCCAGGACAAGGGGTCACAGCTTAAGGATAAAGGGGAAATCCTTTAAAACCAAGATGAGAAGAACTTTTTTCACACAGAGAGTGGTGAATCTCTGGAACTCTCTGCCACAGAGGGTAGTCGAGGCCAGTTCATTGGCTATATTTAAGAGGGAGTTAGATGTGGCCCTTGTGGCCAAGGGGATCAGGGGGTATGGAGAGAAGGCAGGTACGGGATACTGAGTTGGATGATCAGCCATGATCATATTGAATGGCGGTGCAGGCTCGAAGGGCCGAATGGCCTCTACTCCTGCACCTAATTTCTATGTTTCTATGTTTTCTATATCCACTCACCACTGCTCGCTACCTCCTCCAGTGGACCCTCCTGGTAATCGCAGATAACTCCTGCATCTTCACTGTGCCAGCAGTTATTGATACCATACCCTGGCGTTACACATTCATCCAACGAGGGCTCCTGGCCGGTACACTTCACGTTGTCCAGGTGAATGGGTCCACGCCCCTCCCCAAAATACGCCATCGTTCTCGCCTTGGACGGGCCACTGCAAGAGAAGGGGGTCTTCGAGTCATAGAGTGATACAGTGTGGAAACATGGCCCTTCTGCCCAACGTGCCCACACTGGCCAACAATGTCCCAGCTACACCAGTCCCACTTGCCTGAGCTTTGTCCATATCCCTTCAAACCTGTCCTATCCATGTGCCTGTCCGTTTCATAAACGTTGGGATAGTCCCAGCCTCAACTACCTCCTCTGGCAGCTTGTTCCATACACCCACCACCTACCACCCTTTCCTATTAAATCTTTTTCCCCTTCACCATGAACCTATGTCCTCTGGTCCTCGATTCCCCTACTCTGGGCAAGAGACTCTGTGCATCTATTCCTCTCATGATTTTATACACCTCTATAAGATCACCCCTCATCCTCCTGCTCTCCATGGAATAGAGACCCAGCCTACTCAACCTCTCCCAATAGCTCACACCCTCAAATCCTGGCAACATGTTCGTAAATCTGTTCTGAACCCTTCCCAGCTTGACAATATCTTTCCTATAACATGGTGCCCAGAACTGAACACAATATTCTAAATGCAGACTCACCAACGTCTTATACAACTGCAACATGACCTCCCAACTTCTATACTCCCTTATCTACCTGCGACTCGACCTTCAAGGAACCTGTACTCGTAGATCCCTCTGCTCTACAACACTCCCCAGAGGCCGACCATTCACTGTGTAGGTCCTGGCCTTGTTGGACGTCCCAAAGTGCAACACCTCACACTTCTCTGTATTAAATTCCATCTACCATTCCTCTGCCCACCTGGCCAATTGATCCAGATCACAACCATCTTCACTATCTGCGAAACCACTAACTTTTGTATCATCAGCAAACTTGCTGATCTTGCCCTGTATGTTCTCATCTAAATCATTGATGTAGATGACAAACAGTAACGGGCCCAGCACAGAACCCTGAGGCCCACCACTAGTCACAGGCCCCCAGTCCGAGAAGCAACCTTCCACCATCACCCTCTGTTTCCTTCCATGGAGCCAATTTGCTTTTGTCAGTCAGCGTGACTCAACCATAATATCCCACAGCACGGAGGTGGGCACAGTTAAACATCAACCACACATTTACATAAGCTCATAAGTCAGAGCAGAATTAGGCCACTCGGCCCATCAAGTCAACTCCGCCATTCAATCATAGCTGATCTATCTCTCCCTCCTAACCCCATTCCCCTGCCTTCTCCCCATAAACACTCATCTCACTTTTATTTTCACACCTATTCGGGGTGCTGTCTGTTCTATGTTATCCCACAAGTCTTGTTATCCCCCTTCCTCATCCACTCCCTACACACTAGGTGCATTTTACAGAGGACCAAGTAATCTACAAACCTACACGTGTTCAGGATGTGGGAGGAAACCGGAGCACCCGGAGGAAACCCACGCGGTCCAGGGAGAACGTACAAACTCCGTACAGACAGCGCCCGTAGTCGGGATTGAACCCGGATCTCTGGCGCTGTGAGGCAGCAACTCTACCGCTGCTCCACCGTGCCCCATAATTGTTTATGCCCAAGTAGAAAAGAGATAGTCTTGGCATCGTGTTTGGCACAGTCAATGTGGGCCGAAGGGCCTGTTCTTGTGTGGTGCTGTTGTATGTTCTATAGAAGCTGATGGTTTTTTTGAGATGGGCAAGGTGTTTCCGTGACTCACCTGTAACCCAGCTGCCTGCACACAACACGAGCGTCATTGTCAGTCCACCCATCGTCACAGATGCTGCCCCACTCCCCACCGACGTACACCTCCACTCTCCCCTCCTTGCTGTTCTCTCCATCCACCAGTCTGATGGCAGGCCCTGTGAACACAGCAATGGCCAGCCACTGTCAGAGGGGCGTCCAAAACAAATGCCAAGCAGAATAACAACTCCTCAGCCTGGAAAACCATGTAACCAAGCAGGGCCAATATGGAGGTCACCGTCTTGTTGAACAGTGGAGCTGGCTTGAGAAGTCATTTGGTCGGTCTGGGGAAGGATCTCGACCTGGAATATCACCCCTTCCTTCTCTCCAGAGATGCTGCCTGTCCCACTGAGTTACTCCAACATTTTGAGTCTATCTTCAGGAAGGTAAAGAGGTTTGTGTTCACACACGACTCCTGAACATCCAGACACTTATACCATGAAAGACACAAAGTGCTGGAGTAACTCAATGAGTCAGGCATCATCTCTGGAGAACATGGATACATCACCCATTGCTTCTCTCCAGAGATGCTGCCTGACCCACTGAGTTACTCCAACATTTTGTGTCTGTCTCTTGTCTATTCCATACTTTATATTTGTGCATTCTCCTGATTTTTTAACTTGCCTCATTACGAACATCGGATTATTTCTCTGGAATTGTTACAACCAATGCTGAGAACTATAGCCTGCTCTCTGGAATATTTCCCTTTGCTCTTGTGTTTGGGTTCATTGCATTCATGTATAGTTATGGATAGCTTGCAAACCAAAGCTTTTCACTGTACCTCGGTACACATGACGATAATAAACCTAAACCTATCTTTTTTCAAGGATAGGTAAACATTATTGGATTTCCTCACATCTTTTATCAGTGTTTATGGATAGGGAAGGTGCTGGGCCAAACACAACCCAATGGGCTGATCTTAGATGGGGCATCTTGGTCGGCGTGGATGAGTTGGGCTGAGGAGCCCATTTCCATGGCTTATCACTCTACGATTAGTTTAGAGATACAGCACGGGAACAGGCCCTTCGGTCCATCGAGTCCGCACCGACCAGCGATCCCCGCACTGCCCCACACACACACACACACACACACACACACACTAGGGACAATTTACATTTACACCAAGCCAATTCACCTACAAACCTGCACGTCTTTGGAGTGTGGGAGGAAACCAAAGATCTTAGAGAAAACCCACGCGGTCACGGGGATAACGTGCAAACTCCGTACAGACAGCACACGTAGTCAGGACTCTAAATAAAATAAAGCATTAATCACATAGAAATAGGCGGTCCCACCCAACATCTCCTTGGCATTTTGTACGATCCCAATCCATGGACATCTCCAAACGATTCCGTTCCTGTCCGTTCCATGTGTTCAGCCCCCTGGATGGAGAAAGGTTAATGGGAGTCGGCCTCGTAACTCTTACCTGAATGAGATGCGGTCACCTTGTTGGTCTCCTGTGCACAGATCACACCGACATCCTCGTGGTGTGAGCAGTCATGCTGACCCCAGTTACTCCGGCCACAGCCCAGAAGGTCCAGTTCAGTCCCACCACAGACCACGTCATCCAGGAAGATGAAGCCACTGCCCTCTCCAAACTGACCCTCCGGAGCCACTATCCCTGGACCGCTGTTCAAAGCAAACACAGTAACTCAGGGACATGGTCCCACTGAAAACCATCTTGCATTTAGAATCCCTTCCATTCATCCCATACACGTTAGGCAGCTAAACTAGCCAGCAATTTCTGTGAATGCATCTCTCTGATGAATGCTTGGCTGATTGAAAGATACGGCATAAGAACAGGCCCTTCGGCCCATGCTGACCTGCTGGGAAATGTAGGACATGGGGAAATATGTTTGCAGGGATAATTAGGGGAGGGACGGGTCAGCATAGGTTCGAAGTGCTGAGTAATTCACCATCCATTCATGAGACGGTAATGATACAGACATTAACTGGACATGGAACTAGTGGAATCGCCCACTCCATCCCCGATGTACAGTAGCATCTGATGTACCATCTACAAGATGCAGTGCAGCAACTGATCAAAACCTGAGTGGCCCAGTGGCAGAGTTGCTGCCTGCAGAGCAATGGAGTTAAACCCCTGTCCCACGGTACAAGTTCATTCCAAGAGTTCTCCCGAGTTTGCCCCGATTCGAACTCGGATATTTATGGTAATGGCCACTTGTCGGTACCTCGGGGCTCTCGTGGACATTTTTCATCGTGTTGAAAAATCTTCACGAGTCTTCCCGTGCTTACCTGCCATTAGCGAGTCTTCCCGAGTACCCGCCGTTAGCGTTACGAGCCGCTAAGAGACGTCCCTGAGCTCCGACGTACCCGCTACGTTCATTCTCCGTGCTGACCACGAATTTGATTTTTTTTTAAACTCGGGAGAGCTCTTGGAATGAACTCGTACCGTGGGACAGGGCTGTTACAGCGCCAGAGACCCGGGTTCAATCCTGACTACGGGTGCTGTCTGTATGGTGTTTGCACGTTCTTCCCGTGTACGCATGGGTTTTCTCCAGGTGCTCCGGTTTCCTCCCACATTCCAAAGACGTACATGTTTGTAGGTTAATTGGCTTTGGTAAAGATTGTAAATTGTCCCTAGTGTGTGTAGGATAGTGTAAGTGTGCGGGGATCGCTGGTCAGGGTGGACCCGGTGGGCAGAAGGGCCTGTCTAAACGAAGTTAAACTGAGGCCACTCAGACAGCACCTTCCAAAACCAAGACCCCCTACCAGCTAGAAGCACACGAGCAGCAACAGCATGAGACTGTGACATGGTCAACATTGAACAGACAGAATCTACCTGAGTCCCAGCTGCCTGCAGACCACCTCAGCATTCCGCTCAGTCCACTTGTCATCACACACTGTGCCCCAGACTCCATTGCGATAGATCTCCACCCTGCCCTCACTGGAGGATCTGCCTCCTTGTAACCGCACGGCTCCGTCTGGAACAAACACCCAGTACACGACCAACGTGAGTTTGTTTCACACACGGGGCAGAAAGGAGGAGCTCAAATAGAGGACAGTTAGAATTAAAGGCTGAGCCCTATACACCACAGAAACAGGCCCCTTGGCCTCATTTATCCATGCCAAACTCTTGGCCTGCACCTAATTAGCCCCATTCAACTGTGGCAACGGTAGAATTATTGCCTTACAGCGCCAGAGACCCGGGTTCGATCCTGATTACAGGTGCTGTCTGTACGGAGTTTGCACGTTCTCCCCGTGACTGCGTAGGTTTCCTTCAGATGCTTCGATTTCCTCCCACATTCCAAAGACGTGCAGGTTTTAGGTTAAAAAGGAACTGCATTTGCTGGAAAATAGATGCTGCTGCACCTGCTGAGTTTCTCCAGCACTTTTGTCTACCTCAGGTTTTAGGTTAATTGGCTTTGGTAAAGATTGTAAATTGTCCCTAGTGTGTGTAGGATAGTGTAAGTGTGCGGGCATCGCTGGTCAGCACAGACTCGATGGGCCGAATGGTCTGTTTCCACGCTGTATCTCTAAAGTATCTTCTAAGTGTTGCAATTGTACCTGCCTCAACTACTTCCTCTAGCAGCTCATCACAAACACACATCATCCTCTGTGTGGAAAAGTTGCCCCTTAGTTCCCGTTTAAGTCTTTCCCCTCACGTCTTAAATCTATCCTGTAGTTTTAGACTACATTACTCTGGGGAAAAGACTGTGGGTTCACCTTATCTATGCCCACATGATGTTTTGTACCTTTCTAAAGTCATGTCTTAACCTCCTTCACTCCAGGGAACAAAGGCACTACCTCTCCGTCTAATTCATGACCCAGTAACATACTTGTAGACACAAAAAGCTGGAGTAACTCAGCGGGACAGGCAGCATCTCTGGAGAGAAGGAATGGGTGACGTTTCGGGTCGAGACCCTTCTTCAGCAGGCTCCACCATTCCTTCTCTCCAGTGATGCTGCCTGTCCCGCTGAGTTATTCCAGCATCTTCGATGTAAACCAGCATCTGCAGTTCCCTCCTACACATACTTGTAAATCATTTTTTGCACACTTTCCAGTTGAATGGCATTAAGAATTTGTCATTTCAAAATATCTTTAAGTAGAAGCATTTGACTGCGCAAAGTCACTGACATCCCATTGCCTGCCGAGTTACTCCAGCACTTTGTCTTCTAAGCAAGATTCCAGCATCTGCAGTTCCTTGTGTCTACATATCGATGAGCTTTCTCCTTCTACACAAGCCTAAAATGGAAACATTTTCACATTTGGATGTAACTCGGTTCGATGTTACTGGGATAGTAATCAAATAAATGTTGAAACGGAGTCATATGAGATTGGTCAAACGGCCAAAATTGTAATCAAAGAGGTCAGTTTCAAGTTAGGCAGCTAAATTTCCACTTGACCTTTTGCAGTAATCTTGTTTTCTTCATCTCGAAGACAGGTCAGCATTTTACTCAAAGTCAGTTGGAACATTTAATCTCAATGAACAAAAATAGGCGATTGTCTCAAGCACCAGCTCCACTTTAGCAGCAAACTATTTAAAGAGATTCGAATGTGTTTACAGGATCTCTGCTGCAGTTGTAAAGAGGTACTGGGAGTGGATGAAGAAAAGTTGTAGGCATTTGCTGGAGTTCCTCGTTCGTGAGTTTCCACGGTTAGATTTACGTGCAAATCTTTGTTTGTGAATGAATAGTTTTAAATAAATTTTAAATGATATTAATTACATGAAATAAACACCAGCATCCAGGGTTAAATGTGGATCTTCAGCGGGTTAAACAGCCGCAGAACTCAGCAGGGAAACAGGCCCTTCGGCCCACCATGTCCATGCTGGCCGCTGATCACCCATTCGCACGAGATCTCTGTTATCCCACTTTCTCATCCACCCATGCACACAGATGTTGATCATATATAAACGTCGAGCGGCATAATCTGTTCCTCTCTCCAGCCTCCAAACCATGCCCTTGTTTAATTGCAATACTGACCTTCCCACCTCCCACCCTGACCTTAAATCCAACGTCCCGACATTGGCAACTAATCATGCCAATTCCCCCCCCCCCCCCCCACCCCCGCCCCCAAACCCACCCCCACCTCGCCCCCACCCCCAATGCCACAACCCACCCCCCAAGGTACTCCCACCCTCAACACCACCTCTGCCACCCCACGCAAGGTGATATACATCAGCAGCTTAGTGGTTCAGGTACCTGTAAATGGGTCGCACGAGACTCCAGCATCTTCTGAGTGGTCACAGTTGTGCTCCCCCCAGTTGCGTCTCCTGCACTCGTCCATAGACAGCTCGTTGCCTGTGCATTCAACTTCATCCAACAGGATTGGACCCAAGCCCTGACCAAAATGAGACCACATCCAAGACTTTGCCGTTCCACTGCAGAGACAAGGGCAAGGAAGAAAGGTTCAACAGGACAACATGGCAGAGACTGTGTAATACAGGTACCCCTTGTTGTAATGGGTCATCGGTGGGGGGGGGGGGGGGGGTATCTGTTACTGCAGGATGTCCGCTATAACCGAGTAAAGGATCCACACCAACCATCTAGTCCTTGGAGCAGAATTAGAGGATTCAGCCCATCAAGTCTACTCCGCCATTCAATCATGGCTGATCTATCTTTCCCTCTCAACCCCATTCTCCTGCCTTCTCCCCATAACCCTTGAATCAAGTATCTGTCAATCTCCACCTTAAAAATACCCAATGACTTGGGTCTCCACAGCTGTACATGGCAATGAATTCTACAGATTCGCCATCCTCTGGCTAAAGAGATGGGGGAACCCAAAACCACCAGCTGAAATATAAGGTGGTCATACTACGTATGTCCAACAGGACATCAGCTGCAACATCTTCACCCAAAAAGCAATGAGAGAATGGAATGTTGTGGAAAGGAACTCCAGATGCAGGTTTAAACCGAAGATAGACACAAAATGCTGGAGTAACTCAGCGGGTCAGGCAGCATCTCTGGATGGAAGGTTTGGGTGGAGACCCTTCTTCAGCCTGAGAAAAGGGAATGTTTGTGGTTAAACACAAGGGGGAGACTGATTATGGAGACTGGGAGAGATGAATGGAGTCGGAAAGACAAGAGTCAAGAGAGTTTTATTGTCATGTGTCCCAGATAGGACAATTAAATTCTTGCTTGCTGCAGCACAACACAATGTGTTGAAGAGGCCTCATATGGAATATAGACATCAGTCTAATCAGTTGTACCCAAATAGCCATCTCTTGGTTCTTAGTTCCATGTTAAATAATACATTCTTGTGTTTTTACAACATAGAACAGTACAGCACATGCCCTTCAACAAGAGGACACAGGTTTAAGGTGAGAGGGGAAAGATTTAGTGGATCAGAGAGGCAATTGATTTTACACAGGGGATTGTGGAACGAGCTACCATAGGGGGCCCAGGAAAGAGCGTTCACATCGCGGCCCTGAATCCACCAATCTTTCCACCAACAAGCCCAGAAGCAACAAGACAGACACCATTGTATGCAGATGCCGAGACGTGTGATCAGCTCTGCCTGAACAACTTCGAATCTTGTGTGTGGACTCGATAAGAAGCAGCAGCTGCCAGAGGAAATATATAAGGTACAATAACAGTATTTGAAAGACATTTGATCAGGTACATGCATTGAAACGGTTTAGGGGAATAGGGGGCAAAGGTGACCAGCAAGGTAAGCACCTTAATGGGCATTGGAATTGGGCTGAAGATCCTGTAGCCATGCGGTGTAACTCTATGAGTCTAAAAGATGCTGACAATTCAAAGTGAGGACTTACTTTGTGTCATTACCTGCGACTTGTACTTTTGTACTTTATGCTAAATATTATATGCATGTTATTTTGCAAATGTGCCTCATATATTTGCAATTTGCAAATCTTCAAAGGCTATTTTTGTGACAGATGCCATGAATAACAGCAGCTCTGGAGCTGGTTTCCTGTCATTTAACCAAAAATATTCAGTTAATTCACCAGCATTCCTGAAATCCCTGCTGGGTCATAATCACAAATGCCCCCCCCCCCCCCCCCCCCTGCGTGATGTCAACCATTATATGTTAAAATGTTGTTGATACAAGGGAAGGTTGTACCAGGGGGGGGGGGGGGGGGGGCATGTGATGCTGCCTCAGCCAACAATATTAGTTTAGATATACAGCATGAAAAACAGGCCCTTCTGCCCACAGGGTCCGTGCCGACCAGCGATTGCCGCAGATTGACATTATCCTACACACACTAAGGACAATTTACACATACAACAAGCCAATTTACCTACATACCTGCACGTCTTTGGAGTGTGGGAGGAAACCAAAGATCTCGGAGAAAACACACAGGTCACGGGGAGAACGTGCAAACTCCGTACAGACAGCGCCCGTAGTCGGGATCGAACCTGGGTCTCCAGCGCTGCAAGCTCTGTAAGGCAGCAAGTCTACCGCTGCGCCACCGTGACCACCCCTAAATTACTTTTTGCATATCTTTCGTACATTTGTTCTATATCTCTCTACATCACCATCTATATCTCTTGTTTCCCTCTCCCCTGACTCCTAGTCTGAAGAAGGGTCTCGACCCAAAACGTCACCAATTCCTTCTCTCCAGAGATGCTGCCTGTCCCGCTGAGTTACTCCAGCATTTTGTGTCCATCTTCGGTTTAAACCAACATCTGCAGTTCCCTCCTACCCAATATTATTACATTTCCATTCAATGTTTGCAAGTAGCAAGAGATATAATATGGGCCTGAGGGCCAACGTTTGCCCACAGAGGGTGGTGGAGGTATGGGACAAGCTGTCAGATAAAGTAGCCGAGATAGACTCAGACTCAATCACAACTGTTAAAAGACATTGAGCCAGGTACATGGACAGGGAAGGTTTACAGCGATACAAGGCAAATGCAAACAAATGGCCTGAATGGCTTCTTAAAATCAGGCATGAATTGACTTTGTTGGAGTTTCCCTTGTTATTGGCCACTGACTACTGATCAATTTCTCCAAGTCTGTCTGGGCATTATTCAAATATGTGATAATGCCAACCTGTAATCTTTAATCTTGTGTTGTCGAGCCAGCAGTGCTGTCTGGATGGGCCGAATGGCCTACTCCTGCACCTATTGTCTATTGTCTTTCCGCTAGCTGGATAGCACGCAACAAAAGCTTAGGTACACGTGGTAATGAACTGAAACTGAAGCCTTGCAGCAGGTAACGTTACCACACCTTAAACCCATCTGTCTGCAAACCACTTCTGCATCCAGGTCGTCCCACTGGTCATCGCAAACCGAGCCCCACTGCCCATGGTGGAAGACCTCAACGCGCCCCTCATAATGTTCCTTGCCTCCGACCAGGCGAATGGGCATCACCGAACCTGCACTTGAGCAAAGCAAAGCATGCACTTTGAAACAGCACTTTGAGCAGTCCAGACCCATCACCAACCAGAGAGCCATCCTGACTTGGGTCTGAAGAAGGGTTTTGGCCCAAAACGTTGCCTATTTCCTTTGCTCCATAGATGCTGCTGCACCCGCTGAGTTTCTCCAGCATTTTTGTCAGCCATCCTGACATGCCATCTATCTCATTGGAGACCCTTGCACTATCTTCAATCGGACTTCACCTTGCACCAAACAGTGTTCCCTTTATCCTGTATCTGTACACAGTGGATGGCTTGGTTGCCTGCTATCCAGTCAGATACTAGACCATACATGAGTACTATCAAGCTGCCCACATTTACCAATACAGGATAAAAGGTTCTGATATTTAGTGCAAGATAAAGTCTAAAAGGTCCGATTAATGGTTGTTCGAAGATCTCCAACGAGGTGGATGGGAGGTCAGGACCGCTCTCTAGTTGGTGAGAGGACAGTTCAGTTGCCCGATAACAGCAAGGAAGAAACTGCCCCCGAATCTGGAGGTGAGCGTTTTCAAATTTCTGTACCTCTTGCCTGATGGGAGAAGGGAGAAGAGGGAGTGACCGGGGTGAGACTGGACTTTGATTATGTTGGTGGCCTTGCCGAGGCAGCGTGAGGTGTAGATGGACATATGGTTTTGGTACATATGACAATGAAACTTTCTCGAAGGTACACGACAATGCTGGAGAAACTCAGCGGGTGCAGCAGCGTCTATGGAGAAGGGTTTTGGCTCGAAACGTTGCCTATCGAAACCCTTCATCAGTCTGAAGAAGGGTTTTGGCACGAAACGTTGCCTATCGAATCGATTTTCTAGCATCTGCAGTTCCTTCTTAAAAACTTTCTTGAGTCTCATTAATGGATCAGTTCTTCCAAAGTTCTCCCAATATTTTATCCGTATCTGTCCCATGTCCTGGCTGTTTGCAGGAGGTTGCTGTCTCACTGTGTTTAGCTGGCTGTGAGAACTAAGGGTGCGAACTTTAGAAATCAGGGTGTTTTGGGGCAGGACTCCAATGTGGGTCAACGTGCTCAGGGGCCATAACAACAAGTTCCTTTCCGGTTAGCACTGGGATTGCACTGACAGCAGAGATGGTGGAATCAGATAGGCAACACTATGATGAGGAAGCATTTAGCCAGACACGAGACATAGAAGGATATATGGCCCTAATGCGGGCAGGTGGGATTAGTGTAGGTGGGCATGGCGGGACTGTCATATGCTGAGAGAATGGAGCAGCTGGGCTTGTACACTCTGGAGTTTAGAAGGATGAGAGGGGATCTTATTGAAACATATGATTATTAAGGGTTTGGACACGCTAGAGGCATAAGACATGGAAACAAGGAGTAGGGATTAACGGACCATGGCAGGCAGTGACAGAGTAAGGGTACCGCAAGGCTCGGTGCTGGGAAACATTTTTTCTCGCAAAGAGTTGTGAGTCTGTGGAATTCTCTGCCTCAGAGGCCGGTTCTCTGGATACTTTCAAGAGAGAGCTAGATGGGGCTCTTAAAGATAGCGGAGTCAGGGGATATGGGGAGAAGGCAGGAATGGGGTCCTGATTGGGGATGATCAGCCATGATCACATTGAATGGCGGTGCTAGCTCGAAGGGCCGAATGGCCTCCTCCTGCACCTATTGTCTATTGTCTACTGGCATAAAGGAGGGCATGGATATGTGGGGCAGAAGGGCCTGTGTGCGTGCTGTACTGCTGTATAACCATTGAGGTAACAGGTTGGGTCATAGTTCGATACCTCAGGCAGGTGATGGCACCTCCAACGTATAACAGTAACAACTCTCAGCCATCCGGCCATTCACTTCAGTTCAAGTAGCCGAGGAGTTTAATCCAAAGTTTACCTTCTGGGAGCCCACACACAACAGCAGCATTGTGGTCCTGTCCGCAGATGCCGCCTGCCATCGTGCTGTGTCTGCACTGGCCCAAGGCCATCTCATCCCCATCACAGTGAACCATAGCCATGTGTACGGGACCCAGCCCAGGGCCAGAGGGCGAATTCCTCATGCCAACGCCTATCTCACTGTGAATGGAAGCGGTGGAGGAGAAAGGGGTGCGGGTGGGGAGGAGAGAGTTAAAGGTGACATTGGGGGAGAGGAGGAAGGAGGAAGGAGAGAGGAAGGAAGGAAGGAAAAAGTGTAGAGGCAGAGTGGGAAAAGAAGTGGAGAAAGATTAGTCTATAAATTGAATTGTTTGTCCTGCATTCTATACAATTAATTTTCTCTCTGCCTTATTTGTGGTGTGTTGATTAAACATTGTTTTGACTCAGTTGGTGAAACCTTTTCATAAACATATTGCCAACTATGATGCAGTATGATGTTAATGACCTTAAAAATAGCCTGCAAGGAAATGAAGTTTGAGGACTAAGCCGAGCGTTGCTCAGGACACTTCCTCGTGTTATTTTAATTCTATTGACAATCACGGAACTCCAAATATGACCATATTGAACTGAGACCATAACCTCTGTGTTTTCCCCCCAAGCCCTGCCTGCCACTTTGATTTTCCCGACAATATAATGATAACTATATCTAGAGATGTTGTCTGAACCCCTGAGTTTTGAAGGCAGGGCAATTGTTTGCAGTGGACCACATCTGGAGTATTGTGTAGCGTTTTGGTCTCCTAATTTGAGGAAGGACATCCTTGTGATTAAGGCAGTGCAGCGTAGTTTCACCAGATTGATCCCTGGGATGGCGGGACTGTCATATGAGGAAAGATTGAAAAAACTAGGCTTGTATTCACTGGAGTTTAGAAGGATGAGGGGGCATCTTATAGAAACATATAAAATTATAAAAGGACTGGACAAGCTAGATGCAGGAAAAATGTTCCCAATGTTGGGCGAGTCCAGATCCAGGGGCCACACAGTCTTAGAATAAAGGGGAGGTCATTTAAGGCTGAGGTGAGAAAAAAACTTTTTCACCTAGAGAGTTGTGAATTTGTGGAATTCCCTGCCACAGAGGGCAGTGGAGGCCAAGTCACTGGATGGATTTAAGAGAGAGTTAGATAGAGTTCTAGGGGCTAGTGGAGTCAAGGGATATGGGGAGAAGGCAGGCATGGGTTATTGATTGGGGACGATCAGCCATGATCACAATGCATGGCGGTGCTGGCTCGAAGGGCCGAATGGCCTCCTCCTGCACCTATTTTCTATGTTTCTATCCCTTGGTTCCATTAGCCCCAAGAGCTGTATCTAACTCTCTCTTGAATACATTTCCAGGTGGAGAATCCCGCTGAGTTACTCCAGCTTTTTATGTCCATCTTTGGTTCAAACCAGCGTCTGCAGCCGTTTCCTACACATGGCACTCAGACCCAACGTCAGGCAAACCTTTCATTTGGGAAGACCATAGCACACCACGTGACAAGCCCTTCAACACTGTAATCAGCGGGCAGGGTTGAAGATTATTTTAAACACTTCCTGCTGCAGAAGATTTAAATCACTTTGTACAAAGTGAATAAACTGTGAGCTTTTCGATGACAGGATCTGTACATTGTTCAGGATGTTTTGTACAAACTTGGCAACAGCTGAATGAGTGGATAATTGGTGGGTGGGTTGTTGTTGCAAGGTTCCTACCTCAGGCCGAGTTGACGGCAAGCTACGGTGGCATCTCTGCTGTCCCAGGTGGTGTCACAAATCGTACCCCACTCTCCGTCCCAAAATAACTCCACCCGTCCCTCATGAGGGGAGGCACCTCCACTCAGTCGCACAGCACCTTCCAAATCCAAACAAACGTCAAATCCATTACATTTCTTTAATCGTAACAAAGTCTGAAGCAAGAGAGGAATCTTGAGAAAAACACCAAGTGCTGGAGGGACACGGTCGGTCAGGCAGCATCTCGGGAGGGGATGGAAGGAACGGTCCCTTCTTCCAACTCAGAAGGAGGTTCCCAACCCAAAGCATTATCTATGGAGAGACTGAAGAAGGGTCTCAACCCAAAACGTCACCTAATCCTTCTCTCCATAGATGCTGCCTCACCCGCTGAGTTTCTCCAGCATTTTGTATCTACCTTCGATTTTATCCAGCATTTTTCACACCAAAACATGCCTGCACATTTCCTTCCACAGATGCTACCCGACCCGTTGAGTTCCTCCAGCACTTTATGCTTTGCTCAAAGGTGCAGAGAAGGTTCACCAGACTGATTCCTGGGATGTCAGGACTGTCTTATGAAGAAAGACTGGATAGACTTGGTTTATACTCTCTAGAATTTAGGAGATTGAGAGGGGATCTTATAGAAACTTACAAAATTCTTAAGGGGTTGGACAGGCTAGATGCAGGAAGATTGTTCCCGATGTTGGGGAAGTCCAGGACAAGGGGTCACAGCTTAAGGATAAGGGGGAAATCTTTTAAAACCGAAGAACTTTTTTCACACAAAGAGTGGTGAATCTCTGGAACTCTCTGCCACAGAGGGTAGTTGAGGCCAGTTCATTGGCTATATTTAAGAGGGAGTTAGAAGTGGCCCTTGTGGCTAAGGGGATCAGGAGGTATGGAGAGAAGGCAGGTACGGGATACTGAGTTGGATGATCAGCCATGATCATATTGAATGGCGGTGCTGGCTCGAAGGGCCGAATGGCCTCTACTCCTGCACCTATTTTCTACGTTTCTATGACACGGTCGGTCAAGCAGCATCTCGGGAGGGGATGGAAGGAACGGTCCCTTCTTCCAACTTAGAAGAAGGTTCCCAACGCAAAACATTATCTATGGAGAGACTGAAGAAGGGTCTCAACCCAAAACGTCACCTAATCCTTCTCTCCATAGATGCTGCCTCACCCGCTGAGTTTCTCCAGCATTTTGTATCTACCTTCGATTTTATCCAGCATCTGCAGTTCTTTTTCACACCAAAACATTGCCTGCACATTTCCCCCGACAGATGCTACCCGACCCGTTGAGTTCCTCCAGCACTTTATGCTTTGCTCAAAGGTGCGAAGCAAATATGTCTGAGTTTTGTTTATTTGTTTATTGTCGCAGAGTTTCAGTGACAAGATGCTGGATTGCTCGCTGCTTGGAGACAGAAATTATTCATATAATTTAAATCTGAGAAAAATAAAAATATCTGGATCATTTTTTTTTTAAAAAGTTGGTGCAGATTCATTACAAACTTTTTTTTAAAAATTGTCCAAAATGCAGGAACTGGGACCTCGTTGCAATTGTTCTCACACCCTGTGAAGTGCGCTGAATAACTGCACCAAGTATCTCCACTTTAGGGAAGGACTTAGAGGTGACCTCTCTTCACCGACATTCTGTTCCTGCCAGGAGTTATCTGTAGCTGACTCAGTGCTGACTGCCTCTGCTCGTTAGACTGATGTTGGAACATATGGACAGAGGGCTCCTGTACAGAAATGAATCATCCGCCGATCTCTTTACAAACTCAATTAAGAATACGCAAGGCCAGTGAAGCAGGGAGAGTGTCTGTGAATGACCATATATCTGACACACTGTCAGCAGCATATTGCATAGGATGACATTGAATTTAGACTTCATTTTACACTTTGGAGATAGCACCAATACTGGCCCTTCGGCCCACCGAGTCTGTCCCGACCAGCGATCATTGCGTCCTACACACTAGGGATACATTACAATGTTACCCAAGCCAATTAACCTACATACCCGTACGTCTTTGGAGTGTGGGTGGAAACCGGAGCACCTGGAGAAATCCCACGCGATTGAAGGGTGAACATGCAAACTCCACACAGACAGCACCCGCAGTCAGGATCGAACCTGGGTCTCTGGCGCTGTGAGGCAACAACTCTACACTGCGCCACCGAATTGAAAGCATGACCACCCCATCTATCTGTGACGGCACCTTCAAGGAACTATGTACCTGCACCCCTAGATCTATCTGTTCTAAAACACTCCCCAGAGCCCTACCATTCACTGTGTAACTCCTGCCCATGTTAGACTTTCCAAAATACATCACCCCTCATTTCTCTGTAACCATTCCACAGCCTACCAGGCCAACTGATCAAGATCCTGCTGCAACTTTTGACAATCATCTTCACTATCTACAATATCACCCACATTTGTATCATGTGCAAACTCGCAGTCTTTGATCAGTTGTACATGCAGGGGTCATAAGGTCATATGGAATAGGAGTAGAATTAGGCCATTCGGCCCATCAAGTCTACTCCGCCATTCAATCATGGCTGATCTATCTCTCCCTCCGAACTCCATTCTCCTGCCTTCTCCCCATAACCTCTGACACCCGCACTGGGGCAGTCCATGGGTGGCTGAGCGGTAGAGTTGCTGCCTCACAGCGCCAGAGACCCAGGTTCGATCCCGACATTGTACGATCTCCCCGTGACAGCGTGGGTTTTCTCTGAGATCTCCGGTTTCCTCCCACACTCCAACAGCGTACAGGTCTGTAGGTTCATTGGCTTGGTGTAAATGTAAAATTGTCCATAGTGTTTTGTTTTTTTGTTGCCTCAAACACCAGCCACCGAACTGAACGCTGATTGACCTGGACAATGGCAAGCTGGCCTGGCTCGGCTCAACGGAGCTGCAGGTCTAAGACATACGACAGATAGGGAGTCCCTAGTGTGTGTTGGATAGTGTTAGTGTGCAGGGATCGCTGGTCGGCACGGGCTCGGTGGGCCGAAGGGCCTGTTTCCACGCTGTATCTCTAAACTAAACTAATGTAGAAGGTGTGTGGAGCGCTCACCGTGTCGACAGTCACACTCGGCCCAGCTGACGGAGCCGCTGGTCCTCCTGTAGAAGCACCATGGAGCCGGCGATCCATCAGGGTTGCGACACAGGTTGTGGTCACCCAGACCGCGGTGGGGATACTGCTCCACATAGTCCGGGAACTCTGTCCACTTCACACACTCCTCGCCTGTCACCGTGCGTGCCGCTGACCCCGTGTAGTGGCCCTGCTCCGTGACACCACTCGCACACTGGCTGGGCACTGTAAACACAAAGCACAGTCACTCACTGCTCCTCCTCTATGTTTATGCACAACAGGCAATTGGGGCAGTTATAGAAGGACATGCACAAAGCATGGGTTTAGAACAGGCCAGCCAGAAATACAGGGGCACTACTGACACACCTGCTCACTATGACACTGACACACCTGCTCACTATGACACTGACACACCTGCTCACTGTGACACTGACACACCTGCTCACTATGACACTGACACACCTGCTCACCATGACACTGACACACCTGCTCACCATGACACTGACACACCTGCTCACCATGACACTGACACACCTGCTCACCATGACACTGACACACCTGCTCACCATGACACTGACACACCTGCTCACCATGACACTGACACACCTGCTCACCATGACACTGACACACCTGCTCACCCATGACACACTGACACACCTGCTCACTATGACACTGACACACCTGCTCACTATGACACTGACACACCTGCTCACCATGACACTGACACACCTGCTCACCATGACACTGACACACCTGCTCACCATGACACTGACACACCTGCTCACCATGACACTGACACACCTGCTCACCATGACACTGACACACCTGCTCACCATGACACTGACACACCTGCTCACTATGACACTGACACACCTGCTCACCATGACACTGACACACCTGACACACCTGCTCACATGATACTATGACACTGACACACCTGCTCACTATGACACTGACACACCTGCTCACTATGACACTGACACACCTGCTCACTATGACACTGACACACCTGCTCACCATGACACTGACTCACCTGCTCACCATGACTGACACACCTGCTCACTATGACACTGATACACCTGCTCACTATGACACTGACACACCTGCTCACCACAACACTGCTGACTCACCTGCTCATGATACTACTGATACACCTGCTCACCATGACACTACTGACACACCAGCTCACCATGACACTCCTGACACACAACACACCTGAAATATAGACTTGACTTTATTGATCACAGCTGAGAGTTATCTGATCAAACGTTTACCAAAGATTCTAGCACGGAAACCGGCCCTTCAGCCCAACTTACCCACACCGACCTACCTGCATCATCTAAACTAGTCCCACCTGCCTGCATGATTTGGCCCATATCACTCTAAACCTATTCTGTCCATGTACCCGTCTAAATGTTTCCCTTGCCAGATGTTGCCTGACCTGATGAGTTCCTCCAGACCTTTGTGTTTTACTCAACTACCAGAGAAACAGACGATAGCAACAAAAGGCTGGAGTAACTCAGCACGTCAGGCAGCATCTCTGGAGAAAAGGAATAGATGACGTTTTGGGTCGAGAGCCTTCTTCAGTTACTCAGGAAGGATGGTTGATTTACACTGAATGCGTATGGATCGAATGACTATAAATCTTCAGGCATAATAAATGCTCTTCGTTAAAATGGAAAGAGTTAGAAAAGTAACGAGGCAGACATTTCCCAGATTACAAACCTGTATCAATATGTGGACCCGAAACGTCACCTATTCCATTTCTCCAGAGATGCTGCCTGACCCACTGAGTTACTCCTGCTTTTTGTGTCTATCTTCAACATATGAAATACACACTTTAATATATCCAGCAATAATATTCTCCATATCCCCGCTGTGTGGAGATAATGATGAGGAAAGCTCATTATTTTGGTCAATTTTATGATGAAGTGTTTACTGCAAATCACATTAATTTCATTTAAATTGTTTTTTAAGAATAGCACTGGCCACTGTGCAGAGTGAATATTCTATGACATTCCAGCTTAATAGGATCACTAGTTTACTTCTCTTTAGAGATACAGTGGAAACAGGCCGTTCGGCCCACCTAGTCCATGCTAGCCAGTGATCACCCTTCCGCGGGCAGTATCCCACACACTAGTGACAAATTACAACTTACAGAGTCCAATGAACCTACTAACCTATACGTCTTTGGAGTGTGGCTGGAAACCCACGCGGTCACAGGGAGAACGTACAAACTCCACACAGACAGCACCTGTGGTCAGTATTGAACCCGGGTCTCTGGCGCTGTGAGGCAGCAACTCTACCGCCAGGACAATGTGGAAAGTCTTGCTGCTGTTGCAATAACTCCTCAGCCCACTCCCTGAAGACTGACTGAGACTGCAGGCTATCAGCATGCAGAGAGCTGACATGTCCTGTCCTTGACAAGACTTTCCCCGCTACTTATAATAAACGGCAAGGCAAACAGTGGTGTATAAACGGCATACTCTGTGCATTTAAATATACTCAAATATGCTGCCAATTCACATTGTATTTCCTTCAACAATGCTGGCATTCACTTTGTGGGGGCTAAAATTTCAAAGCAAGAATGTAATGCTGTGGCTTCAGCAGATGCTGGTGAGGGCAAGTTTGTAATATGTGAGCGGTTTTGAGCCCTGTATCAGAGGAGGGATGTGCTGGCTCTGGAAAGGATCCAGAGGGAGGTCTACGAGAACAATACCCAGGAATATCGGCTTAATGTATGAGGAGCGTTCGAAATCTCCTGGCCTGAACTTGCTGGACACAAATGAAGCAATGTTTCATTTTGAGACATCTGGCAATAAAGCACGCTTGTCTGGTGGGCACCTACAGAATTGACACTTAACCTGGCCTGTTCACCAGCTCTAAAGCAGCGCTATCTAGAGTGCCTGCCCAGCAACAAACGCTGTTCCATTCTGTGTGTGTCGAGTTGGCTTTGCATCTTGCCAAAGCACTTGGGGTTGTGCCAACTAGCAGAGAACATTACTCATATCAGTGGGTGTCTGGTGTGGCGCAGAGCCAGGCAGCGGGCAAAAGCTCCATCTTGGAGGAAGTGCCATTTTCCAGCCAAAAGCCATTCCAGAATAAATCAGTCTGAAGAGACTCGACCCGAAACGTCACCCATTCCTTCTCTCCAGACATGCTGCCTGACCCGCTGAGTTACTCCAGATTTTTGTGTCTACCGTCATTTTCCAGCTATCGATTTCATAGTCATACAGCACAGCGACAGGCCATTCAGCCCACTGAGTCCATGCTATCCATACTAATCCCATTTCACAGCCTAAAGCCATGTCGTCCATGTCACGGTACATCAAATGTTCATCCAAATGCTCCTGAGATGTTGTGGGAATCTCTCCATCCTCATCTCACCCCAAACTCCAACCACCCACTGGGCAAAAACTATCATTTATCAAGCCCTGTAGGAAGGAACTGCAGATCCAAAGATAGGCACAGAGTGCTGGAGTAACTCAGCAGGTCAGGCAGCATCTGTGGAGACCATGGATAGGTGACGTTTCACAGAGTGCTGGAGTAACTCAGCGGGTGCAGCAACATCTATGGAGCTAAGGAAATAGGCAACGTTTCGGGCCGAAACCCTTTCGGGTTTCGGCCCGAAACGTTGCCTATTTCCAGAAGGTTCGGCCCGAAACGTTGCCTATTTCCAGAAGGTGTCGGCCCGAAATGTTGCCTATTTCCTTAGCTCCATAGATGCTGCTGCACCATAACTCAGCGGGTCAGGCAGCATCTGTGGAGAACATGGATAGGTGACATTTCACAGAGTGCTGGAGTAACTCAGCGGGTCAGGCAGCATCTCTGCAGAGAAGGAAAGAGTGACTTTTCAGGTTGAGAACATAAATGAGTGTCCCAATCTGTCTCAGCTGTTCATTTTGACAACCAACCATCTTAAGAATGTCAGCATTTATCAAAGCTCCTAGGTTCTATTTCAGGGTGTGAATGCCAAGACACTGTACGCTGGTGTTTACACTATGCTTCACGCTGGGAAATGTACATGGTATTCTGGTATTGTATGCAGGCAGTGACACAGCTGAGCTCCGCTCTGCAGTAATGCTCTTAATATGAAACAATGAGTAGTGTTTGAATTAAAGGCGCGGGTAGGTTGATATTTGATAAGAAGATGAAAGGCTGCCTGGGGTAAACATTCAGCGTTGAAATTACAATCAAACCACCTACAACTAAACACAGTGCTGAAAACATTCAGTTGGTCAAGCAGCATCTGTGGGGAGATATGGACAGGTGACGTTTTGGATTGGGACCCTTCTTCAGACTGTGTGGTTGTGTGTGGGATGTGTGTGATGGAGTGTGTGTGTGTGTGTGTGTGGGGATGGGGAAAAGGGGCGCGGCTGGCGCCACCTCCAACGCTGAGGTGAGTGTGTGTAGTCATAGCGAGCGGGGACCCTGGTGTGTGTGTGGACGTGTGTGTGTGGACGTGTGTTCCTCTCTGTCTCTGTGTGTGTCTCTCCCCGCCCGGCCGCGCTAGTGTGAGTCTGTCTGTGTGTGTGTGTGTGTACGTGTGTGTGTGTGTGTGTGGACGTGTGTGTGTGGACATGTGTGTGTGTGAGTGTGTGTGTGTGTGTGTGTGTGTGTGGACGTGTGTGTCTGTGTGCGTCTGTGTGTGTGTGTGTGCGAGTGTCTGTGCGTGTGTGTGTGTGTGTGTGTGTGTGTGTGTGTGTGTGTGTGTGTGTCTGTGTGTGTGTAGCTGTGAATGAAGTCATTGAGCATCTGTGGAACTACGGAAAAAGAGTGATCTATTCAGTGCCTCAACTCACTTGCCCCCTCTACTAAATTGCTCCTAGAATTGTAACCAATTTAAATCACATCTATCATTTAAGCTGCCACTTAGAAGCAGTGTTCCCAGCCAGTGAGCACACCCACACAACCGGCTTGCTGCTCTGCTCTCCCAAGGAGTATGTTGTGTGGCAATAAAAAAAAACAGAACATATTTCATCCCAGCAGTGATTGCTCGGAATGGAGCGAGTTAGACTCGGTCCATTCCGCAAAAGTGCTGGAGAAACTCAGCGGGTGCAGCAGCATCTATGGAGCGAAGGAAATAGGCAACGTTTCGGGACGAAACCCTTTGGGTTTCGGCCCGAAATGTTGCCTATTTCCTTTGGCCCGAAACGTTGCCTATTTCCTTCGCTCCATAGATGCTGCTGCACCCGCTGAGTTTCTCCAGCACTTTTGTCTACCTTCGATTTTCCAGCATCTGCAGTTCCTTCTTAAACACATGGAGCGAGTTCCCCAGGTTTTTTGTCCAAACTGGGTTAGAGACTCAATCTTCCTTCATCATTTTGTTCATTCATGAATCAGTTCAAATGAATAAAATATAAAAGGATAAACCCACCTTGTCTCCCTATCTCTAAGTGATATTCACTGTGAAACATTCTGAGATTTGATCATCCAGAAAGCAAGTAGTATATTTTTTCAGATGGCGATCACTTTGAGATGTTTTGGGAAGTGTGACTATTTTGTGTAGGAAAGAACTGCAGGTGCTGATTTCAATCGAAGATAGACACAAAAATGCTGGAGTAACTCAGCGGGACGGGCAGCATCTCTGGAGGGAAGGAATAATGGGTGATGTTTTGGATCAAGACCATTCTTCAGGCTCAAGGGTTAAGGAGAGGCGTCTGAAGAAGGGTGTCGCATTCCTTCTCCCCAGAAATGCCGCCTGCCGTGACTATTTTGACAATGAATATAAAAATGACAGATATCGTTTATCAAACGAACCCGCCTGAGACTAGACTACCTGGTAGACGGTTGTCATTGGTCCGGTGACTTGTCCCGATGTCCTGTTACAAAAATCAACACATTGTGAATTAAACCCGAACGCCAGCGGTAGAGAAACCATGAAACTATCGACGACTTGTAGACGCGAGGAACTGCAGGTGCTGGTTTACAGAAGAAAAGTGCCGGAGATAGACACAGAAAGCTGGAGTAACTCAGCGAGTCAGACAGCATCTCTGGAGAGAAGGAGAAATCACTTTCCCCCAGAGATGCTGCCTGTCCCGCTGAGTTACCCCAGTTTTTTGTGTCTATCTTCGGTTTAAATCACCATCTGCAGTTCCTTCCTACACAGAGTACCGGAATAACTCAGCGAGGCAAACAGCATCCCTGAAGAAGGTTTCCCACCCGAAAAATCACCCACTTTTGTCTCCAGAGATGCTGCCTACAGTGCCCGCTGAGTTACTCCAGCACTCTGTGTCATCTTTATACATCTCGCAGGCTCGCTGTTATAATCTAACTAACACCAGATCCGAGTTGGAGATTCAAACCGTCTTAAAATACATATTCACTGATAATTAAATGTAGCGCGGCAGCGGTTAGAATGAAATGGCAATGTGAGTTGTTTTACATTTTATGAAAGGTTTGCAGATAGAACTAATCTGTAAAGTTTGCAACGTTACCTCGGTTCCGGCTGGAGACGGAGTGAAATAAAACAGTACCCAGACCAACAGCATCATGCAGTTACATCCTAGTCCCGGCTCAGCGGTTTGTGGATTAAACCCTCCCCAAACTGAAGGCAGAGAGTTGGAGGAGAGGGAGAGTCCTTGCGAGGCAGCGAATTGCAGGATGTGGGCTTGGACATGCAGTGTATGTGTGTGTGTGTGTGAGGTGGGTTAGTGTCCCGCCCACAGCGATACGCTGCAGACAATCTCCGCTCACCGCCACCACTCCTCACACACACAGCAACACACTGACATTGCAGCAGCGATGACAGGCCACGTCCCCGGACTCCCAGCCAGCTCATCGTGACTCATCTGCCCCTTGTACCCTCCTATCAATTTACAACTGCTGCCTCATGTGTGGGAGGGAACTGCAGATGCAGGTTTACACCGAAGGTAGACACAACATGCTGGAGTAACTCAGCGGGACAGGCAGCATATCTGGGGAGAAGGAATGGGTGACCATTCGCGTCTTCGAGAGTCAGGGGAAAGGGGAATTCTAGCAGTTGCGCCCCGCCAGGATTTGCGTGGTTTGTCATTACTCCTAACCTGTATATATATATCAGTGTTAACCATGTAGACTCACGGAGTTGTACAGTATTGTAACAGGCCATTCGGCCCCCTGACCCGCTGAGTTACTCCAGCACTCTGTGAAACGTCACCTATCCATGTTCTCCACAGATGCTGCCTGACCAACTGAGTTTACCCCAGCACTCTGTGAAACGTCACCTAGGCCACGTTCTCCACAGATGCTGCCTGACCCACTGAGTTATGGGGCAGCAGCATCTATGGAGCCGAAATAGGGAAACGTTTCGGGCCGAAACCTTCTGGAAATAGGCAACGTTTCGGGCCGAAACCCGGAAGGGTTTCGACCCGAAACGTTACCTATTTCCTTAGCTCCATAGATGCTGCTGCACCCGCTGAGTTACTCCAGCACTCTGTGAAACGTCACCTATCCATGTTCTCCACAGATTCTGCCTGCCCCGCTGAGTTACTCCAGCACTCTGTGTCTATCTTCAGTCAAGTTGTTGGATTTGTGTTCAAGAAGGAACTGCAGATGCTGGAAAATCGAAGGTACACACAAGTGCTGGAGAAACTCAGCGGGTGCAGCAGCATCTATAGAGCGAAGGAAATAGTTGTTGGTTTTGACTGTTGCTGCTCCTCCAGGTTCAGCTTCAATGCATCTCCTCTTCCACTCCCTGTGGCACAACTCCATGTCCCCACCCCAGTGTTTGGGTGACCACCTTCTCAATAGCTTTGACTTCTGCTCTTTGCCATCACTCTGCTCACCCTATTGTAATGCTATAATTTTAAACATTTCCTTCAGATCAGCCCCAATCTCCTCTTTTCAGTCATTAGTGAAGACAAGAGCACATGGGAGTGACCATCTGCAGGAGGTTGATAGACCACATTCCAGTCCGTTGCTGCTTCAGACTGTGTCAGTGCAGCAGCCACTGCAACCTCACAATAGGATCCAAACTATATATATATATATATATATATAGACTTGGCGACATTATTTTTCACTTTGCACTATTATTGTCTATTTATTTTTTAAATATATACTGAGCTTTTGCTGAACACCTTCGTTCTGTCCGCCTTAGCCTAAGTTGCCAAACACTTGAACTCCCCTTCCCATTCCCACACTGATGTTTCTGTCCAGTGCCTGCTCCAGTCGCCAAGGACTGCTCTCACCCCAACCATGGACTGTTTACCCTCCTACCATCCGGGAGGCGCTACAGGTCTCTCCGTTGCCGGACCAGCAGGTCCAGGAACAGCTTCTTCCCTGCGGCTGTCATTCTACTCAACAATGTACCTCGGTGACTGCCAATCACCACCCCCCCCCCGGACACTCCTCCCACAGGAAAAACACTATGACTGCATGCATGTAAATAGATTTATTTATTGAAATCATATTCTATGTCGCTCTTCCAGGGAGATGCTAACTGCATGTCGTTGTCTCTGTACTGTACACTGACAATGACAATGAAAGTTGCATCTGAATCTGAATCAGTGTCAGATGCATACCTCTCATTAATTTGTTCGATTCATATCTCTCGGTTCCCTCTCCCCTGACTGTCTAAAGAAGTGTATCAACCTGAAACGTCACCCATTCCTTTTGTCCAGAGATGCTGCCTCATCCGCTGAGTTACTCCAGATATTTGTGTCTATTTTCAGTGTAAGCCAGCTTCTGCAGTTCCTTCCTGCACTGAGTTTAAGAGGGAACTGCAGATGCTGGAGAATCGAAGGTTACACAGAAAAGCTGGAGAAACTCAGCGGGTGCAGCAGCATCTATGGAGCGAAGGAAATAGGCAACGTTTCGGGCCGAAACGTTGCCTATTTCCTTCGCTCCATAGATGCTGCTGCACCCGCTGAGTTTCTCCAGCTTTTCTGTGTAACCTTCCTGCACTGAACTTGCTTGTTGTGGTTTATCATGGGTTTTACATATCTGTTGTTCTGCTGCAAGTAAGAATTTCATTGTTCCGTTTCAGGACTTATGACAATAAAACACTCTCGACTCTTGGGGACCACGAATTAATGTTGGGAACAAAGATAATAAAACCTGCAAAAGGACTGAATATTTAATGAACCTCAGAACAATGTAAAAACACCTACATTAAACTAGCCCGTGGGCTCAGATGGAGAGGAAATCTGTCCAGTCAAACACAAACAAGACTAAAGTGTGCATTTTCCCCACACCTATATATAGTATAGATTCTCATCAAACATCCTGATGTATTTCTGTTTCCACACTTGCTAATTGCATCCTCTCATTTCAATGCTAAATTCATCCAACACAGGATGGGAGTGCATCTAAACAACATGTCCAACTTTATTTATGTATTTTAATTAAAGTATTTCTACTTGTAGGAGGTGTGTGACTGAGGCTTTGTCCACCCATCTGCCAATCTAAAGCACCCCATCACAGCACCAGAGATCAGGGTTCAATCCTGACCTCGGGTACTGTCTGTGTGGAGTTTGCACATTGTCACAGTGTTCGAGCTGCCTGTGAATGTTATATACTTTTAAGGGGTCCCGTCTTACACAGAGGGTGGTGGGTATCTGGAAAGAGCTGCCAGAGGAAGTGGTAGAGGCAGGTACTATTATGTATAGAAGACATTTGGACAGGTATATGGATAGGAAAGGTTCAGAGAGAAATGGGTACCATGCAGGCAAATGGGACGCACTCCAGTGGGCATCTTTCTCAGCATGGGACGAGATGGGACAAGATTCAGGAACGTTTTCTGCCCTGAATATCCTGTGACACTAATGGCATAGATTTGACTGGCTGTGCCCCCGACCAGTTAATGTTCACAGTTACGAGCTTAACAATTGGGATTATTTTACATAGGCAACCAAAAGATTTGAACACATGTTTCCAGAAACAAATCCTTCAGTTTGCAGGAGTCACAAAAAGTTCCTGTTGGCTCAGAATAATTTTAAAATAAATTAAATGTTTACATACAGCTGGAGCAGGCAACCTGTCCACAGGCGAGAGTTCAAAATAAAATGATGATCCACAAGTTTATTGATAACCCCAAGATGAATGCAAGGGCAAGATCTTGAGGATACTCAATGCAAGCTTTACTTGATGAGCTGTTTATTAAAAAATAGTTTATTTAGTTTAAAAAC
Source organism: Leucoraja erinaceus (assembly GCF_028641065.1). Taxonomy (NCBI): domain Eukaryota; kingdom Metazoa; phylum Chordata; class Chondrichthyes; order Rajiformes; family Rajidae; genus Leucoraja; species Leucoraja erinaceus. The sequence goes on along the minus strand of NC_073410.1, from coordinate 1,424,697 downwards.
AGGCCCTTCGGCCACCGGACCGTGCCGACCAGCGATCCCCGCACATTAACACTATCCTACACACACTAGGGACAATTTTACACGTACACCAAGCCAATTAACCTACAAACCTGCACGTCTTTGGAGTGTGGGAGGAAACTGAAGATCTCAGAGAAAACTCACGCGGTCACGGGGAGAACGTGCAAACTCCGTACTGACAGCACCCGTAGTTGGGATCGAACCTGGGTCTCCGGCGCTGTGAGGCAGCAACTCTACCACTGCACCACTGGTTCATGTTTGGAACTTCAGTCTAAGTTTGAAAGTGCGGAGGACAGATCAAATAACAAATCTACACCCTCCAATCTCGATTAAAGTCCACATACATTGCATCTGTGTCAGGCGGCGCGACTCACCCGTTGCAGCGGCCCCTACAGCCTGTCTGTCTTTTTTTTTTATTTTTTGTCTAGTTAAATGTAGTGTTTGCTGTTTTTTAATAGTATCTTTAAATGTGTAAATGTGGGGGGCGGGGGGGGGGGGGGGGGAAACTATTTAAATCTCTTCCCTGTCTGGGAGACCCGACTTTTTCCCTGTCGGGTCTCGGCTGTCGTTGGGGCCTAGCACCGTGGAGCGGCCTCCAGCCTGAACGACCCGGGGGCTCGGGAGACTGCGGAGCTGCGGATCTGCGGACTACTCACCATCGTGGGGCTGGCCGGCCTCGGAGCGTGGGGAGCGGCGGTGACTCGCTGCTGCGACTCGACTCCTGGGGCTCGGAGGCTCCAGCAACGCAGCCGCAGGTCCGGTGGACTGTGACATCGGGAGCTCGCGGGTCTGGGAGGAGAGAGAGAGACCGCTTCCCGGAGCTCCCGCAACGCGACTTCTCCAGCCGGTGTCACGGGGTTGGAACAACCCGGACCGGGACAGTACATCACCCGGCACGGCTTCATGGCCGTGGGACTCACCATCGCCCGTGGGGGTTCCAACCTTGGACTTTCAGACCGGGAGCGGGGCCGTACATCGCCTGGCACGGCTTCATGGCCGTGGGACATTCCAGCGCCCGCCGGGGGCTCCAACATTGTGACTTTCAGACCGGGAGCGGGGCCGTACATCGCCCCGCGCGGCCTAAAATGGCCGTGGGACTCATCATCGCCCGCCTGGGACTTGGACATCGGGAGAGACACGGAGAACAGGGGAGAGAAAAGACTTGCCTTCCATCACAGTGGCTTCACTGTGATGGATGTTTGTGTGAATTTAATTATGTGTATGTCTGTAAGACAGTATCTTTGTTTGTATGGCTGTGGAAACAACATTTCGTTTGAGTCTCACTGGGGCTCAAATGATAATAAATTTGTATTGTATTGTATTGTATCTGGCCAACTTAATACTATTACTGCTTCCGCTTAGCACGATGCCCCTGTTGAAGTGTGCGTTGCCTGCTTCCAATCACCTTCTATTTGTCCAGATGTGTGGTACCCTCACCCTTGATGGCCACCGTTTTTCCTAACATCAGGAAGCAGAGCTTTGATGGAAGACCCTGACATGCAGCTGAGAAGTTGCCTCTATTAGTGGCTTCACAGCTTCAGCTGCATTTTCTGCTCATAACGCTGATCATCGATTCTCTTGGTGGACAGCAACTTAGGAGTGAATAAAATGTTTTTAAACAGCTTTTATGTATTTCTACGTGAAAGAATGTGCTTATGTGATGCGGTCTCGGATGGAAGGAAACCTCTTGTGTAGGAAAGAACTGTAGATGCTGGTTTAATGCTGGAGAGCCTGAAGAAGGGTCTCGACCCGAAACGTCACCCATTCCTTCTCTCCAGAGATGCTGCCTGTCCCGCTGAGTTACTCCAGCATTTTGCGTCTACCTTCGAAGGAAACATCTCGACCTTTTTACGTGACCTCAATAGCTGAAGATTAGAGCATTTGTCCCTCTTGTGGAGTGGGCTAAAGCAACACCTTCCGTTATTATTTAAAGATACAACTAGCGGCATAATCTACTAAATCCATTGATCATGAAGGAGGAAAGGGAATCTTGGCTGCCCAACATTCATGTCTGACATTTAATGCAGTTTTAAGAGATAGATATTATGAATCTTCTGCATTAACAAGTGGTAACACAAAACAATATTATTGTAATGAATGTGGACAAAATGTTCCCCCATTTAGAACCAAATCAAGACTTCTACTAATTGATTAGGAAAGACCAAGTGCTAGTATCAGAATTAAATATCAATTTATTTAATGAGCGGAATGCACTGAGGCAATAGAACACAGGCCACAGGTACAGAGTGTAGGAAGGAACTGAAGATGCTGGTTTAAACCATCAAGAATACTGAAAACAAACTTAACGGGGAATTATTTCCATAACTACTCCACTGCCCTCAGTCTTAATAGATAACGGTCCATCTCTGATGACCATGGAAAATATAACTTGCAAAACAGTTCCTTTCACAAGTACAGAACACTTTACTCAACATGTGGAACATTTATCTTTGACAAATTCAATTATTTAGAAGCATACATTTTGTTTCTAAATTTGCTGCCAGGAAGAAAGCTTGGCAAAAGACTAACAATGACTGTCTCTCCCCTGAGCTCAATCCCGTGGCCAGGCATTTTACAAAGCAGACAAATATATTCTGTCGGGTTGAAGCACAAGCAGACTGGACCAATTGAATATCAGTGAACCAATAAAACTGGCATCTGGTAGACACAAAGGGGCAGCCACGGTGGTGCAGCGGTAGAGTTGCTGCTTTACAGCATTTGCAGCGCCGGAGACGCGAGTTCCATCCCGACTTCAGGTGCTGTCTGTACGGAGTTTGTATGTTCTCCCCGTGACCACGTGAGTTTTCTCAGAGATCTTCAATTTCCTCCCACACTCCAAAGACATACAGGGGAGTTGGCTTGGTGTTTGTGTAAATTATCCCTAGTGTGTATGGTTGTGTTACTGTGCGGGGATTGCTGGTCAGTGCAAACTCGGTGGGCCGAAGGGCCTGTTCCGTGCTGTATCTCTAAACTAAGTGCTGGAGTAACTCAGCGGCTAAGGCAGCAAACATGGAAAGGTGATGTCTCAGGTTGGGATCCATCAACATCTGTCTAACGAAGGGTGCCGACCCTAAACGTCTCCTATCCATATTCTCCAGAGAAGCTGCCTGTCCTGCTGAGTTAATCCAGCACTCTGTGCCCTTCTTTGTAAACCAGCACTTGCAGTTCCTTGTGTCTACAGATCATTCTTATTTACCTTTACACACAAACATAAAGAGAGAGGCAAGGGAGAAAGGTTATCTGCATAAATCGAAATTATTCTTGAAGTTTGATAAAAATGTAATCCAATTCTCACATTAAACTGTGAAGATAATTATAAATAATCTTCTTATGCAATAAACAGAGTCAACAGATTTGAGATCGTTTAACTTGTTCACAAAACGCAATACATTCATCTTCCATTCAACCAGTGGCAATCATTGAATGTTTGTACATTAGACAGTGAGGAGATCCAGCTGAGGACATCCCCAGACCTCGTTCATCACCTGCGGCATGAAGACATAGTCGGGGTGTTCGTGACATTCCCAAATGTCAAAGACAAGAGTGCAGCAGCCTTTTAAATCCCCGCAGAATACTAGGTGACATGTGTTTTGTTTGGATATCTCTGCAGCAACTTTGTGGCTTGTTTAGGCGTCAAAAACCCAGTCTGTGTCACACCATCCGCACTTGCTTTTGCTTTCCTTTCAGCCTGCAAGACAGATATTACCATTAGACACCGAGGTTACCACATTGAGAGCCTTGTCCGGTACAGCAAACTGCCAGGGATAATATCTCAACCATTGCTTATTGCTGGAATGCTAAACAAAGTCCTGGACATGTAAGAGGGCATCACATGGTAGAGTGGTCGAGTTGCTGCCTGGCAGCTGCCAGAGATCTACAGTGCAGGTTTGTAGGTTAATTGGCTTCTGTAAATTGTCCATCATGTGTAGGACCCAAAAATGTTTGATGATCGATGGTCAGTTTTGACCCAGTGGGCTGAAGGGCTTTTCACTCTGTGTAACTAAATTGTGCCAATATGTCCAACATTGGAACCATCAACTGGTACAAGGCACATTGTGGAAGTTAAAGACACAAACTGATGGAGTGACTCAACGGGTCAGGCAGTATCTACGGAAGACACAAATAGGCAATGTTTTTAGTCAAGACCCTTCTTCATTATCTGAAGTAGGCAGTTTTGAAGAAGGGTTCTGACCCAAAGCGTCACCTCTATAAAGATGCTGCCTAATCCACTGACTTACTCCAGCACTTTTTTTGGGAAACCAACATCTGCATTAGGGTAAAGGTTAGTAAACCAACATCTGCAGTTCCTTGCATCTACATCGTGAAAACCAGTTTCATATCAATCTTTAAAATCTAAAACCTCAGTAAAAGCTAGCCATCTTGAAATGAACATCTGAAGCGTTGATATTCCCTGCAAAGTTCAATGGGTGAGGAAAGTGTGCCTCTGCTAGAAACCTACGCAATGCCAGCATTTGTTTCAAGAGGGATAGAATATAAAACAGGGATATAATGCTGAGACTCTATAAGGAGTGGGTCAGGCCGCATTTGGAATATTGTGAGCAATTCTGGGCACCATTTCCAAGGGTGGATGTGCTGGCTCTGGAGAGGGTCCAGAGGAGGTTTATAAAAATAATCCCAGGAATGGGTGGGTTAACATATGATGAGCGTTTGACAGCTCTGGGCTTATACTCGCTGGAGTTTAGAAGAATGAGGGGGGACCTCATTGAGAAGTACCGAATAGTGAAAAGCTTGGATAGAGTGGATGTGGAGAGGATGTTTCCACTGGTGGGAGAGTCTAGGACTAGAGGTCACAGCCTCAGAATTAAAGGACGTTCCATTAGCAAGGGGATGAAGAGGGATTTTTTTAGTCAGAGGGTGGTGAATCTGTGGAATTCTTTGCCACAGAAGGCTGTGGAGGCCAAGTCAACAGATATTTTTAAGGCAGAGATAGATAGGTTCTTGATTAGTACGGGTGTCAGAGTTATGGGGAGAAGGCAGGAGAATGGGATTAGGAGAGATAGATCAGCCATGGTTATATGGCGGAGTAGACTTGATTGGCTGAATGGCCTAGTTCTGCTCCTATCAACTATGACCTTATATTGCTTATTATACCTATACTGTTTATTATTGGAAATCTTCTCAACGGTTTCCACCCAAATCCCCGTGAAATAAATAAAAGGACTTTTATAAATTGCTTTCAGTCATTACACAATTAATATTACAAGGCTGCACATAAAGGATCACGTCCTTTCATCAGTCTATTGAGTTACCGTGATATATACAAATAACTTGCAGGTTTCAATCAATCAATGGATCAGGCTGCATAGAATACACATTAGTTCCATTGGTGTAAGGTACAGGCTTTTGTGTATTTATATCACATTGGACTCTGCATGCTACTTAAAAACAATAGGAAAGACAACATGCACTCCTACAAATAGAAAGGGAATAACATCAAACACTACCCAGTAAATGTCAGCTTTTCACACACGAGTTGCATTTAATTCCCACCAAAGCCGAAGTCCACAGCTGGTGCGGTGTCACGCTACAAGTTGTCAATATCTCTGCTGCTTAGAGCAGTTTCCTCAAGAATTAATTGGAGCAAATCTGAATCTAACGCATTTCTCTCACTGCCCTTACTCTGGATATTCCAGTGAAGTCAGAATAATGCACACCCTTATCCACAGCACACACAAAAAACAAAGTGCTGCAGTAACTCAACGGGCCGGGCTGCATCTCTGGAGGACATGGAGAGGTGACATTTTGGGAACTTCTTCAGGCTGGTTGTGGTATGGGGAGAAAGCTGGCTGGGAGGTTGGAGGAATCGGCAAGTAATACAGGCGATGGGGTGCTTTAGATTGGCAGATGGGTGGACAAAGACCAGAACTGAAAAGACCAAAAGAGCGAGCTAGGGATAGAAGATGCATGAAATAGGAAGCTGGGGAAGGAATATGTGTTGGGGATGAGGGTGCAAGGGGAGGAAGGAATGTTTGTATTTCTGGGTGGGGCACAATGAGGAGAGGAGGAAAAAGGTGGGGGGGGGGGAGGGGTTGTTTGTAGGTTAGTTAGCTGGAAGTGGAGGATTCAATGTTCATACCATTGGGTTGCAAGCTACCCAAGCGTATCCTCAGCATATTTGTCTTTCACTACACAGAGCATCCTTTTCTCTGTCTCCAGCTTAATGTTTAAATGAACATTACCTCTGCTTTGTCTGCGCAGGTATAGAACGCCCGGATCTCTTCACTACAAGCTGCCTCATTGAAACTGTTCTGTTTCCAGCAGGACATCATCACAGTCATCTCTGTTATGCATGTTGCCTCTGTGGATTATTAACACATACTGTCACTGAAAATTAATATACAGGAAAAATGCAAAACTGTAGATTATTTTTAATCGATAGACATTTAAGCGTTGAAGGCGATCATCAAATGGTGCCTTCTGGTGAACGTTGGAAGATTAATTAGACAGATAATGAACAAGCAATCTTGTATTTATACAGAAAATAAAACACAAAATGCTGGAGTAACTCAGCGGGTCAGGCAGTATCTCTGGAGAACATGGATAGGTGACGTTTCACAGAGTGCTGGAGTAGCTCAGCGGGTCAGGCAGCATCTGTGGCGAACATGGATAGGTGACGTTTCACAGAGTGCTGGAGTAACTCAGCGGGTCAGGCAGCATCTCTGGAGAACATGGATAGGTGATGTTTCATAGAGTGCTGGAGTAACTCAATGGGACAGGCAGCATCTCTGGAGAGAAGGAATGGGTGACGTTTCGGGTCGAGACCCTTCTTCAGACTGAGAGTCAAGGGACAGAGATATGGGAGGGAAAGGTGTGAAAACAAGTTAACAAATGATCAATGAAAATGTAGAATAGAACACTGTTAGCTGGGGGAAGGTGACAACAAAGCAAATGGAGATAAAATGTAATGAGGGGGGACAGTCAGACTTGTGAGAGAACTAGGATGGGGGAGGGATGTGGAGAGAGAGGGAAAGCAAGGATTACTTGAAGTTAGAGAAGTCAATGTTCAAACCACTAGGGTGTAATAAGCTGCCCAAGCAAAATATGAGGTGCTGTTCCTCCAATTTGTGGTGGGCCTCACTCACTTATTCACGTAGGGAATAAAGTGTTGTTGGTGAGTTGTTTCATGGGTCACACCCCCCCCCCCACACATATACCCCCCCCCCCCCCCCCACACACATGTACCCCACCCCCCACCCCCCCACTCATGTACACACCACCCCATGTATGCACCATCCTCCACAAATATACACACACACACCACACCACACACACACACACATGTATTCCCACACACACACACATGTATACCCACACACACACACACATGTATACCCCACACCCACACACATGTATTCCCCACACACACACATGTATACCCCACACACACACATGTATACCCCACACACACACACACATGTATAACACCACACACCACACCACACACACATGTATACACCCCCACACACACATGTATACCCCACACACACACACACATGTATACCCCACACCCACACACATGTATACCCCACACACACACACACACATACCCCATCCCCACACATGTACACCCCATCCCCACACACATGTATTCCACACACACACACACATGTATACCCCACACACACACACACATGTATACCCCACACACACATGTATACCCCACACACACACATGTATACCCCACACACACACACATGTATACCCCCACACACACACACATATATACCCACACATGTATACCACACACACATGTATACCCCACACACACACACATGTATACACCACACACACACACATGTATACCCCACACACCCACACACATGTATACACCACACACACACACATGTATATACCCACACACACAGTGTATATACACACACACACATGTATACACACACATGTATATATACACACACATACACCCACACACACACACATGTATATACACACACACACACACACACACATATACCCACACACACACACACACACACACACACACACACACACACACACACACACATGTACACACACACACACACACACACATGTACACACCCACACACACACACACACACACACACATGTACACACACACACACACACACACATACACACACACACACACATGTATATACACACACCACACACATACACACACACACACACACACACACACACACACACATATACACACACACACACACATAGTTTATACACACACACACACACACACACACACACATGTATACACACACACACACATGTATATACACACACATGTATAAACACACACACACATGTATATATGTATACCCCACACACACACACATGTATACACACACCACACACATATACACACACACATACACACACACACACACATGTATACACCCACACACACACACACACATGGGGCTTGGACATCGGGAGAGACACGGAGAACAGGGGAGAGAAAAGACTTGCCTTCCATCACAGTGGCTTCACTGTGATGGATGTTTGTGTGAATTTAATTTTGTGTATGTCTGTAAGACAGTGTCTTTGTTTGTATGGCTGTGGAAACAACATTTCGTTTGAGTCTCACTGGGGCTCAAATGATAATAAATTTGTATTGTATTGTACATGTATTATGTACACCCCACACACACACACATGTACACCCACACACATGTATTCCACACACCCACACACACATGTATACCCCACACACACACACATGTATACCCCACACCCACACACATTTATACACAACACACACACACACATGTATACCCCACACACACACACACATGTATCCCCCACACACACATGTATACCCCACACACACACACACACGTACACCCCACACCCACACACATGTATTCCACACACCCACACACACATGTATACCCCACACACACACATGTATACCCCACACACACACACATGTATACCCCACACACACACACACATGTATACCCCACACACACACACACATGTATACCCCACACACACATGTATACCCCACACACACACACACACGTACACCCCCACACCACACACATGTATTCCCACACCCACCACGCCTGTATACCACACACACACACAATACATGTATTCCCACACACACACACACACACATGTATACCCCACACACACACACATGCACCCCGGGCCCTCCCCCCGTCCACTCACCGCCCAGCCGCCTCCTGCGGTTCGCCACCCTGTCGGCCAGCACCAGGGGCCGGCTGGGCCTGAGCACCGACCTCCCGCTCGCCAGCCCCCGGGCCCAGGCCCAGCCGCGCCCGCAGCGCGTTCCCGCCGCCCGCCATCGGCCCCGAGTACAGGAGAGGGGAGAACCGTGTAGGCCCCGCCCCCACCGCCGCCCGCCGCCGCCACACTGCCGTAAGTAGCCCCGCCCGCCCCGCCTGCCACACTGCCGTAAAGCAGCGCGTTCACCACACCGCCGTAAAACACAGTGCACTGACTCGCCACACTGCCGTAAAGCAGCCCCGCCCGCCCCGCCTGCCCCACTGCCGTAAAGCACCACGATCACCACACCGCCGCAAAACACAGCGCACTGACTCGCCACACTGCCGTAAAGTAGCATCGCCCGCCCCACCTGCCACACTGCCCCACTGCCGTAAAGCAGCGCGTTCACCACACCTGCCCCACTGCCGTAAAGCAGCGCGTTCACCACACCGCCGTAAAACACAGCGCACTGACTCGCCACACTGCCGTAAAGCATTGCCGCCCGCCCCGCCTGCCCCACTGCCGTAAAGCAGCGCGTTCACCACACCGCCGCAAAACACACAGTTGCCAAGAGCCAAGGTCATAAGGGATAGGAGATGAATGAGGCCATTCAGCCCATCAGGTCCACTCTACTCCACTCCACCATTCCCATCATGGCTGATCTATCTCTCCCCCCTAACCCCATTCTCCTGCCTTCTCCCCATAACCTCAAGAGTGATTTATTGCCACATGGATTACAACATTGGATTATAATTCTGAATGTCAAAGCAGGATCAAGGGAGGAGGAGAGTCTTTCAGGGCAGCTCAGAATACAGAGTGTGAAGTTACCTTCTCAGATGGTAAGGCAGCATCTGTGGAGGTCATGGCCAGATGAGGCTTCAGGTTGGGACTCTTCTCATTGGGAAGAGTCCCAATATTTAAGAGGGAGTTAGATGTGGCCCTTGTGGCTAAAGGGATCAGGGGGTATGGAGAGAAGGCAGGTACAGGATACTGAGTTGGATGATCAGCCATGATCATATTGAATGGCGGTGCAGGCTCGAAGGGCCGAATGGCCTCTACTGCTGCACCTATTTTCTATGTTTCAATGTTTCTACAGGTGATCAGTTTGAAGGGTCCCGACCCAAAACATCAACATAGAAACATAGAAATTAGGTGCAGGAGTAGGCCATTCGGCCCTTCGAGCCTGCACCGCCATTCAATATGATCATGGCTGATCATCCAACTCAGTATCCCGTACTTGCCTTCTCTCCATACCCCCTGATCCCCTTAGCCACAAGGGCCACATCTAACTCCCTCTTAAATATAGCCAATGAAGTGGCCTCAACTACCCTCTGTGGCAGAGAGTTCCAGAGATTCACCACTCTCTGCGTGAAAAAAGTTCTTCTCATCTCGGTTTTAAAGGATTTCCCCTTTATCCTCAAGCTGTGACCCCTTGTCCTGGACTTCCCTAACATCGGGAACAATCTTCCTGCATCTAGCCTGTCCAACCCCTAAGAATTTTTAAGTTTCTATAAGATCCCCTCTCAATCTTCTAAATTCTAGAGAGTATAAACCAAGTCTATCCAGTCTTTCTTCATAAGACAGTCCTGACATCCCAGGAATCAGTCTGGGTGAACCGTCTCTGCACTCCCTCTATGGCAATAAGTCCTTCCTCAGATTTGGAGACCAAAACTGTGTACGCAATACTCAGGTGTGGTCTCACCAAGACCCTGTACAACTGCAGTAGAACCTCTCTGCTCCTATACTCAAATCCTTTGGCAATGAAAGCTAACATACCATTCGCTTTCTTTACTGCCTGCTGCACCTGCATGCCTACCTTCAATGACTGGTGTACCATGACACCCAGGTCTCGCTGCCTCTCCCCCTTTCCCAATCGGCCACCATTTAGATAATTTAGATCAACTGTCCATTCCCTCCACAGATGCTGCCTGACCTGCTGAGTTCCTCCAGCACTTCCAGCATCTTGTCGTCAGGCCAAAACTAAAACTATTGACAACACATGGAGATCCAAGCTCTGGTGGGTACAAGTGGGGGTGGTACAGCGGTAGAGTCACAGCACCATAGACCAGGGGTTGATCCTGAACTCGGATGCTGTGTGTGTCGAGTTCGCCCTGTGACTGCGTCTGTTTCCTCCGGCACTCCAAAGACTTCCAGGATTGTTGGTTAATAGGCTTCTGTAAAATTGTCCCTATGGTGTAGGTTAGTGCTACTGTACAGGGTAATCTCTGGTCAGCATGGATTTTGTGGGCCGAAGGGCCTGTTTCCATGCTGCATCTCTAAAGTCTAAAGTAAAGTGAAGTTATTTAGTTTATTAGTCATTTAATGTCTAAAAATGTTGTTGAACCTGTGGCATTGCATGTTTCTCATGTCTTTAAGGCTGAGAATTGTAAATAAGGCAGTGGAGGACTTTGTATTTGTCAATGCTGGACTTTTACCAAGATGGTTACTGCCAAATATTACAATTAATAATGCTGATGAATGCACAGCATTGAATAGCTTAATTTAGAAGTATTGTAACATTTAACAGATGCCAACACTCATGAGATCTAATCTGATCTCATCATCAGACATTCCCTATTTAATTTTACCAACGTCAAAATGGAAAGAATGTCAAACAGCTGCCTGACGGCCTCTCTGGTTTGGGGATACCATCGTTTCCTATCAGAAGAGACATCAGGCGATGTCCAATTTCCTCCAAGTCCAAGGCGTAGCTATGGGCACAAGCATGGGGCCCAGTTATGCCTGCCTCTATGTAAGGTACCTCGAACAATCACAGTGCCAGGCGTACACTGGCCCTTTCCCCGAACTCTACCTCCACTACATTGACGACTGCATTGGTGCTACCTCCTGCACCCATGCAGAACTCACTGACTTCAACTTCACGACTAATTTCCATCCTGCACTCAAATTCACCTGGACCACCTCCAACATCTCCCTACCATTTCTGGATCTCACCGTCTCCATCACAGGAGACAGACGGGGTGGAAGATTGCAACCTTCACGTGGTCCGCCTTGTTTTGACTAATGCAATCAACTCGACGTGCACAAATGGAAGATCAAAGAGAACAAGTTATCCTACAACTTTAGGCTGTGCACGCCACACGACAGACTATTGGCCGATATCTACTACAAACCTACTGACTCCCATTGCTATCTAGACTACATTTCTTCCTACCCTGCTTCCTGTAAGGACTCCCAATTCCTCCGTCTACACCGCATCTGCGACCAGGATGAGGCGTTCCATACCAGGGCATCAGAAATGTCCTCATTCTTTAGGGAACCCCAGCGGTATAAACATTGACTTCCCCAACTTCAAGTAATCCTTGCTTTCTCTCTCTCTCCATCCTCTCCCCCTTCCCAGTTCTCCCATTGGTCTTACTGTCTCCGAATACATACTTCCGACCCCTACATTCGTAACAGGGACAGTGTCCCCCCCCCCCCCAACATCAGTCTGAAGAAGGGTATCGACCCGAAATGTCGCCCATTCAGAGATGCTGCCTGTCCCGCTGAGTTACTCCAGCATTTTGTGATCTACCTCAGGTGATGCAGTGTTTGATTGTGGTTTAGCAAGAAGATGAAACTGTACATTGTCTAAAGGAGAAAGTGATCCAAAGGAGAATTATTGAGTGGAGACAAGGAACTGCTTGCATGAAATTGGAAGGCTCATGGTTAGACGTCATACAGGTTTCAGACTGAGACCCCATTATCCAACAGTGACAAGAGAAATAAACAAGAAAAATACCAGTGAGATACCACTCATAATTTATCACTTCAGGACACTTTGGCTAGACGTAGACTTTTTACAAAATTGATTTTCGCAAGAAGCATCTTTAAAGCTGAGAGTATGACATTGAATGTGAATTTTCTCCTGGAGTACCACGCCATTAACTAATTGAGCTGAGCTTAATCGAACACGTCAGCGTTGAAACATAGAAAATAGCTGCAGGAGGAGGCCATTTGGCCCTTTGAGCCAGCACAGCCATTCATTGTGATCATGGCTGATCATCCACAATCAGTAACCCGTGCCTACCTTCTCCCCATATCCCTTGATTTCTCTAGCCCCTAGAGCTCTATCTAACTCTTTTAAATTCATCCAGTAAATAGGCCTCGACTGCCCTCTGTGGCAGAGAATTCCATAAATTCACAACTCTCTGGGTGAAAAAGTTTTTTTCTCATCTCAGTTTTAAATGGCTTCCCCTTTATTCTTAAACTGTGGCCCCTGGTTCTGGACTGCCCCAACATTGGGAACATTTTTCCTGCATCTAGCTTGTCCAGTCCTTTTATAATTTTATATGTTTCTTTAAGATCCCCTCTCATCCTTATAAATCCCAGTGAATACAAGCCCAGTCTGGCCTCATATGACAGTCCCGCCATCCCGAGGATTAACCTGGTGAACCTACGCTGCACTGACTCAATAGCAAGGATGTCTTTCCTCAAATTAGGAAACCAAAACTGCACACAATACTCCAGTTGTGGTCTCACCGGGGCCCTGTACAACTGCAGAAGGACCTCTTTACTCCTATACTCAGATTTGAGATTTAATTAAATTAGTATTCTGACATGATCAAACTCCTGTTTAATATTAATAGTATTGGAGAAAAATCTGTAGCTCTAGCAAGCCATGACATTGTGATTAAAAATGAATTGCTTTTGGCTTCTGGAGAATAAGTTAGTCTCCAATTATAGTGTCGGCAGGCAAGAGACAAGCTAAGGTAGAGTGTGCAGGTAATATGAATGCTTCGGATGCTAATTTTCTTCCTCAAAACTTCCAGGCATGCCTGGGCTGCCTCTCTGCACCGCTCATTGTAGCTTGCGACGTGGTCACAGGGAGAACGTACAAAGTCCATACAGACAGCACATTGTTAAGGCAGAGATAGACAAATTTGTGATTTGAACGGGTGTCAAGGGTTATGGGGAGAAGGCAGGAAAATGGGATGAGAAGGCAGAGATCAGCCACGATAGAGTGGCGGGGTAGACACGATGGGCCGAATGGCCTAATTCTACTCATTGTAACATGAACGTGAGCACCTGGAGTCAGGATCGAACCGGGTGTCTGGCATTGTAAGGCAGCAACTCCACCTCTGTGTCATACGGCCCCCGGTACATCCCAGACCCCCGGGTGAATTCTCAGCCCTGCGACCACTCAGTTGAAGACTGAGTAGGATGTCGGATTATTGCATGATTAGAGCTGCCACACACAGCTTGCTGGGAGCTCCAGGCTTGTTTCCAATCCTATTAATAGGAGTTGGAACGTGTCAGAATACTAATTGAATGAAACCTTCGTGCTGACATGTACGTCTGCTACCTGTCCACATCCAACTCACTTCAAATCTCAATCTATCTGAAGAAGGGCCCTGACCACAAATGTATCCATCCTTTTTCTCCAGAGTTCCTGCCTGCCTGACCTGCTAAATTACTTCAGTGCTTTGTATCTATCTTAGGTATAAACCATCACCTGCAGTTTTTTGTTTAAGAAGGAACTGCAGATGCTGGAAAATCGAAGGTACACAAAAATGCTGGAGAAACTCAGCGGGTGCAGCAGCATCTATGGGGCAAAGGAAATAGGCAGCGTTTTGGGCTGAAACTTTGCCTATTTCCTTCACTCCATAGATGATGCTGCACCCGCTGAGTTTCTCCAGCATTTTTGTGTATCTTCAGTTCTTTGTTTTAACAAATAATTAAAGGTTTTTCCAATACTTAAAGCCAGTTGGGAGAGTCTAGGACCAGAGACCACAGCCTCAGAATAATTAACTTTAGAAAGGAGACGAGGAGGAATTCCTTTCGTCAGAGGGTGGTGAATCTGTGGAATTCACTGCCACAGAAGGCTGTGGAGGCCAAGTCAGAGGATATATTTAAGGTGGAGATTGATAGATTCTTGATTAGTACGGGTGTCAGTGGTTATCGGGAGAAGGCAGGAGAATGGCATTGAGAGGGAAAGATAGAGCAGCCACGATTGAATGGCGGAGTAGACATGATGGGCCGAATGGCGTAATTCTTCTACTATCACTTATGAACCTCTGAGTTACTTGTTAGGATTTGCACAGAAGGGTGGAGGAACTCAAACTAGTCTCCACCTTGCTAATATATACTTAAGAAATATGCTTTTATTAATGGACAACTGATCTTTCGTAAGATTTCAAACGAGTGCTATTAAGTGTGACTCGGAGATTGAGAACAGATTGGTATTTCAGGCACGAACTGGCATTACATCAACTTTTGACAGCAGGCTATTACAAGATATCAAAGAGCCAATGCTTCATAAACCCATTCATCATTGCATGGATTAGTCAAAGGCATTGCAGCAAAAACTGACTGCCTCGGATAGAGTATTAACCCTACTATAATGAGTTTGATGAAGGATTCTTTTACAAGGGTGTTGCCAGGACTTGAGGGCCTGAGCTACAGTGAGAGGTTGGGCAGGCTAGGACTCCATTCCTTAGTGCACAGGTGGATGAGGGACTATCGTATAAAGATGTACACAATCACCAGGGGAATAGATCGGGTGAATGCACAGTGTCTTTTACCCAGAGTAAAGGAATCAAGGACCAGAAAACATAGATTTAAGATGAGCAGGAAAAGATTTAATAGGAACCCGAGGGGCAGCTTTTTTATTCAGATGTATGGGTGTATGGAACGAGCTGGCAGAGGGTGTAGTTGAGGGGGGAACTATAACAACATTTATAAGACACCTGCATGGGGACATGGATAGGAATGGTGTCGAGTGATGCATGGAAATGGAACTAGCTTAGATGGAGGATCTTGGACAACTTGGGCTGATGGGCCTGTTTCTGTGCTGAATGAATCTCTCTCTCTGAGGGTCCCAACTCACAAAGTTGTCCATCATGTTCTCCAGAGATGCTGCCTGACCCGCTGAGTTACTCCAGCACTTTGTGTGTCTTTTTGTGTAAACCGGCATCTGTAGTTCCTTATTTACTTCAGTTTAGTTTATTGTCCAGGGTATTAATCTCAACATCGTGTAGGGGAAAATACTGTTGTCGTTACCATGACATTAAAAAGTTATGGTATTTCACAACTAAGGAAGAACATTTGAATGGTGATAAATGGGTACGATGTGTGCATAGCAAACTCCCACAATCAGTAATGGGGTCTAGTGTTCCAATTAGAAATCTTGCCTGGCCTTGAAACTATTTCATCTCACGGAGCATATGCATGTTGTCTCATCCAAATGACAGCACCTCTGGCAAGACTGAACTCCTGCGTAGCTCTCTGGAATGCCAGCTTCTGTCATGGTTCCAAGTCTCTTTGCGCAAGGCACAACCTTTTGGCCTGGAGATCAGAATGAGTGAGTTGAAGACTCAGCACGTTTCTATCGACATGGGCAAGATCAGATAACCAGAAATATTTCTGGCATGAGTTGCCAGAGAAAACTGTAGGTGGATACAGTTACGACTTTTAAAGGGCATTTGGACAGATACCAGGATAAACACAAATATTTAATCCAAAGAAAAAAAAAACCTTTCTTCACGCAATTAATTTTATCGCATTCATGTATTATCAAAGGACATTTGGACAGATATATGGAAGGGTTTGGAGGCATGTGAGGCAAACACAGGCAAATGGGACTAGCCTAGTAGACAAGGTGGGCTGAAGGGCCTGATTCGCTGCTGTAGAGCCCGATGTCATACACATTGAGATAAAGTAAAACCAGGTACTAGCCTGACCTCAGAAATACAAGGACTATTCCAGTCTTCATTTAGACTATCTATCTTGATTGGCTAAAGCAACAATTGATATTTGAATCCATTGTCCTGCTAATCAGCAGATGTTCCTGAAAAACACAAACGTGCTGGAGGAGGAAGTCCAGGTCAGGCAGCATCTGTGGAGAGAAATGGATAGACAATGTTTTGGGCTGGGATCCTTCTTCAGTGAGAAAGCTGGAAAAGAGAAGTGGGTGGGATAATGGCCATGGCCTGGATTTTGGCACTACCTGATATACTTATCCATGGTATAATTATTCGCATGTGTGGTGTTGTCTGCTGGATAGCTTGCAAAACAAGTGTTTTTACTACCTTGGTGGACAGGACAATAACAAACTCAACCATGAGGCGAGCTGACCAAAAGATTGGCCAAAGTAGCAGGTGTTAGTGACCCCAGAAATGATCACGGTGTCCTGGAACCACTCCAGTGACCACCCTCTGATATAATGGCCTCTGACTGATACACCAATAAATTACAAGGGACCCGAAAATTCACCTATTCCTTCGCTCCATAGATGCTGCCTCACCCGCTGAGTTTCTCCAGCAATTTTGTCTACCTTCGATTTTTCCAGCATCTGCAGTTCTTTCTTAAACACCAATAAATTACAATCATAGTCATTCAGCACGGAAACAGGCCCTTCAGCCCAACATTTCCATACCGACCAAGATGCCCCATCTATACTAGTCCCATCTGCCCACGTCCCTCCAAACCTTTCCTATCCACGTACCTGTCAAATTGGTGTTTTAAGGTTGCTATAGTACCTGCCTCAACTACCTCCTCTGGAAACTCGTTCCATACACCCTGTGTGAATATTCTACAAAGCATCTTTGTTATCAGACCTTCATTACATCATAGCTTTCTGAAGGAAGCATTACAGGGAAAGGTAGCAACCATTAAAATAATGTTGAGAATTGAAGAGACAGACAGAGAGAGAGCGAGACAGACAGGGAGACAGACAGACAGGGAGGGAAACAGACAGGGAGAGACGGACAGGGGAGAGAGAGAGGGGGAGGGGGAGAGAGAGGGGGAGGGGGAGGGGGAGAAGGAGAGGGAGAGAACAATCTCATCATGTAAAAGCCTGCAGGAATTATACTCATTCTGTATAAGCTTATCTTGCAGTTTCTATCCGCTTATTGCTGCAGAATACCAAAGCACCAAAACATTTTAACTTAATTTCTCGTCTGTGTTATGTAATGTTAGGGTCTGGTGTATTCTATTTAAAGTCGTGGCAATCAATTTGATAATCAGAATGGGAATTTCACAGAGAGCTGCAATTAATCCCGGTCCATGTCTAGACTGTGCAAGCACTATATTTAGGCTACAGAATCCTACTGGCATGCTGCACTAAAGTTCCAATCGGCTGGACACAGAGTCCTGGAGTAACTATGCAGGTCAGGCAGCATCTGTGAAGAACATGGATAGGTGACGTTTCACAGAGTGCTGGAGTAACTCAGCGGGTGCAGCAGCATCTATGGAGCTAAGGAAATAGGTAACGTTTCGGGTCGAAACCCTTCCGGGTTTCAGCCCGAAACGTTGCCTATTTCCAGAAGGGTTTTGGCCCGAAACGTTGCCTATTTCCTTCACTCCATAGATGCTGCTGCACCATAACTCAGCGGGCCAGGCAGCATCTGTGGAGAACATGGATAGGTGACGTTTCACAGAGTGCTGGAGTAACTCAGTGGGTCAGGCAGCATCTGTGGAGAACATGGATAGGTGACGTTTCACAGAGTGCTGGAGTAACTCAGCGGGTCAGGCAGCATAGAAACATAGAAATTAGGTGCAGGAGTAGGCCATTCGGCCCTTCGAGCCTGCACCGCCATTCAATATGATCATGGCTGATCATCCAACTCAGTATCCCGTACCTGCCTTCTCTCCATACCCCCTGATCCCCTTAGCCACAAGGGCCACATCTAACTCCCTCTTAAATATAGCATCTATGGAGAACATGGATAGGTGCCGTTTCACAGCGTGCTGGAGTAACTCAGCGGGTCAGGCAACATCACTGGAGAATGTTTTAAGAAACATTTGGACAGGTACATGGTTAGGACAGGTTTAGAGGGATATGGGCCAAATGCAGGCAGGTGGGACTAGTGGAGTGGGAGATTGCAACCTTCACCTGGTCCGCCCTGTTACGACTAATGCAATCAACCTGCCGTGCACAATCAAATAAGATGAAATAGAACAAGTTGTCCTACAACTTTATGCTGTGCACGCTGTAAACAAGAGCCAGAGACAGTGTGTGATTTAAACACATATTTAATGAGCAGCGTTGAGGTCTACAAGTTGCCAGTGCATCCTAGCTGCTCGAACTGGCAGGGCCGGGAATGAGTGTTAGTATAAGTGTTATAGTGGGGTGGAGTTAGTGATGCTGGCTTATGTGTGATTGGTTCACATGCACCATCAATCTACATCCTCCCCCCTTGGGATTAAGTGTGTAAGGGCACCCATGCCACGGAGTTAAACATACTTGCCATATCTGTCTGGTGGTCTGCTAACACGGCCCATATGCAAGAAGAAGAAGGACTAGTGTAGATGGGACATGTTGGCCAGTGTTGGCATGATGGGCCGGTTTCCACACTGTAACACTCTATGAACATGGATAGGTGGCGACTCCAAACATCACCCATCCATGTTCTCCAGAGATGCTGTCTAACCTGCTGAGTTAGTCTAACACTCTGTGTCTTTTCTTTGTAAACCAATTAAGCTTCTCACCATCTTCTCAAGGGCAAAGGGAGGTGGGTTCAGTTGTACAGTATTAACAAAAATATCCCACATATACTTTAGTTAATTGCCATTAGAATAACATCGGGGAGCTTCTGACTATCTTAGATTGGACCTTTACTGGCCTAATCATCAACACCCACCTCCTGACAAATGAATAATTATAAAGAATAAGGCTGTAAATGATGAAATCGAGACAGAGTTTAATAGGCGTTATATTTCTGTGCCAGGTATGTTTACTCCACAGCTGAGTCATAACTCAATTGACCTCTGATTTGTCAGGACACTTAACAAACATAGAAAAAAGGGGCGGAAAAAGTTTTTTATTGAAACAGGAGCAAAAATAAACAATGAAGGAAACGTTGTGAGAGTGAATGAGGAGATGTAAGACAGATCTCTGCCCTGCCCCACAACCTCCACCCTCTCCTCATCATATCAAACTTTCTTTGTGTTTTCTGAACAAATCAAGTCTCCACAGTAACTAGCGGCTGGGTGGCTTGTGGAGGTCACGCCCTTTATACGCGCACAGTTGGAAAATTGTACAATGTTCAGCTCATTGAAGCCTTCAACGTTTGGAAACGTTTCCCTGCATGTGAGTTTTTTTACTTTCTGTAGACACACACAGTTAAAGTTACAAAGGCCCAACAAAAATGAAAGGTATCATGTTAGAAACATAGAAACTAGGTGCAGGAGTAGGCCATTCGGCCCTTCGAGCCTGCACCGCCATTCAATATGATCATGGTTGATCATCCAACTCAGTATCCCGTACCTGCCTTCTCTCCATACCCTCTGATCCCCTTAGCCACAAGGGGCCACATCTAACTCCCTCTTAAATATAGCCAATGAACTGGCCTCAACTACCCTCTGTGGCAGAGAGTTCCAGAGATTCACCACTCTCTGTGTGAAAAAAGTTCTTCTCATCTCGGTTTTAAAGGATTTCCCCCTTATCCTTAAGCTGTGACCCCTTGTCCTGGAGGGCCATGTTTTGGAAGGTGGTTCAGTTATACAGTATTAACAAAAATATCCCACATATACTTTAGTTAATCGCCATTATAATAACATCGGGGAGCTTCTGACTATCTTTGATCAGACCTTTACTGGCCTAATCATGCACTTCTGTGTTTCTATGTCTAATCATTATTCCACTGTGAATGGCTCGATTGTAATCATGTATTGTCTTTCCATTGGCTGGATACCACGCCACAAAGTATTTCCACTGTACCTTGGTACACGTGACAATAAACTAAACTGAAACTCCTGATTTGAGAATGGCTGATTTTATTCAGCGAAATTTCCCAATTAATTTAAGTTAAAGATCTGGTGACAATCAATCCATTGTGGATTGCACAAGACCGATTATTTTCAAATCGCTTCAAGTTGAATGTACAGACTTTGATGCTAAGTATTTCAGACAGATTGGGAATGTTGCTAAAACAGTGTGACCATTCTGTGGGTACAAGACAAGACAATTCACAGAATCCAATTAATCTACAAACCTGCACGTCTTTGGAATGTGGGTGGAAGCCACAGCACTGGAGAAAACCCACATAGGTCACGGGGAGTGTGTCCAAACAGCACCCGTAGTCAGGATCGAACCCGCGTCTCCGGCGCTGTAAGGCAGCTGCCCCACCGTGCTGCCCTAGTAAATGACAGAGGGGGAGGGAGAGAGGGAGAGGGGGAGAGGGAGGGAGAGGGGGAGAGATTGCTTTTTAACTCAATAAATATATTTCAATCCGTTGGACATTAATTTGTATGGCTCAGTTCCAAGTTGGCAGGAATTCTAACCAAGTAACATGACCTAACTGAGGCACTTTTAAATGGATTCCAACCATGTATCTTAAATTAGTTGGCTAATTAAAGCAACTTTCTTCAACAGCTTCAGCTGTTTCTTCACACGTTTGATTCATATCTGAACTAAAACACTCAGCACTCCACTTGAGTGCAATTTTTTAATCCCAAATTAGAGCTAACACTATTGATTATTTCTAACTGAACGTTGAAATATGTTTTATCTCTACCATTTCAGTTCCAATTTTATCTCTTCCAAAAGAAACAATGTTGGGTTGGTTTACTAATTGGCACTTGTGCA
The DNA here is from genome assembly GCF_028641065.1 of Leucoraja erinaceus. Lineage (NCBI taxonomy): Eukaryota > Metazoa > Chordata > Chondrichthyes > Rajiformes > Rajidae > Leucoraja > Leucoraja erinaceus. The sequence continues at coordinate 1,402,898 of NC_073410.1, read as the reverse complement.
AAGATAGAGTGAAATACTTGTGCTGCTTGCAATCCACTCAAATCACACTCTCCACCAGTTTTAGTTCAGAGATACAGCACGGGAATGGGCCCTTTGTTCCAGCGATCCCCGCACACTAACACTACCCTACACACACTAGCGACAATTTACAATTATACCAAGCCAATTAACTTACACGTCTTTGGAGTGTGGGAGGAAACTGGAGTGTGTGGAGCAAACCCATGCAGGTGATGGGGAGAACGTACAAACAACACCCATAGTCAAGAACTCTGGCGCTGTAAGGCAGCAACTCTACCGCTGTCCTCTGTACAACGAATGGCTACAATAGATCCTCATCTAGAACAGCACACAGAGAGTTGTCATGTTCTGTCACCTACTTACAAAGCCATTTAAAAGTCCAATCGTGTCCCACGGAGATCTGCAGTTGTTTATTACCTCAAGCTATGGCCAGGTGTCGTGATGGCCAGGTGTGACAGCCGTGATGGCCAGGTGTGTCTGCCAGGTGTGGTGTCGGCCAGGTGTCGTGATGGCCAGGTGTGTCTGCCAGGTGTGTCGGGCAGGTGTCGTGTCAGCCAGGTGTGTCGGGCAGGTGTCGTGTCAGCCAGGTGTGTCGGCCAGGTGTGGTGTCGGCCAGGTGTCGTCGTGTCGGATATCGTGTCGGGCAGGTGTGTCTGCCAGGTGTCGTGTCGACCAGTGTCGTGCCGGCCAGATTTGTCGGCCAGGTGTGTCGACACTGGATGGGTGAAGTAGGGGTGGACCACCGCCAGCAGCACCGTCCGTCCCCACGGCCACCGCAAACTCACCTTCCGTACATCGCCTCCAGCAGCTGCCCCTCCACTTCCATGCGCCAAGATCGCCATGTTCTGCTTCCCGAACCGATCGTGGAACATTAGGCCGCTCGCCGAAGGTGCAGGAGATGAGTACACAGGCTGTTCACAACGGTCCATTTTACACTTCACCTTAATGCAGGAGTTATAACAACGTGTGGTGTGGGCATTGCTGGGAAGGCCGACATATATTGTCTTGTAACTATCTCAGTGGATAGTTGAGTTTCCAACTTCATTATTATCGGTCAGGAGACATAAAGAACTGATTTCCTTCCCTTAATGCCATTGGAGACTTATTTTTAATTGACCACTTGATAGTTTCAGGGGCCAACATTTCTCATACTATCTTTTTTTGATTGCAAGATACGATATGGAAACAGGCCCTTCACCTTCAGGGCAGCCAACAAACCTAGTTAAATTAGGTTTTGAAAGGCTCCATTTTTTGAGAAACTTATATTCCTTTGAAATATCCCACTACGCCAACTACTTTCATATATATTAATCGCTGACAATAGGCCAGCTGGGCTTTCAATTGATATTGTTTAAAGTTGAAGGAAAAGTATCGACGCACAGTTTGAAACCGCTAATTCATAGAGTACAATTATCTGAGTACAATAGTTTTTTTCTAAAGCACAGAAATGTCTGTACACTTCTAAAGCACAGAACATGTGGGTAAAATCAAAATGCACCTTTTCCATTCCTAATCTGTTCAATCCTGTTGACATAATCTATCCTATTCTCCCTTCTTTAGACTTTAGAGATAGTGTGGAGACAGGCCCTTCGGCCCACTAAGTCTGCGCCGACTAGCCATCACCCGTACACTAGCACTAGTCTACACAATCGGAATAATTTACAATTTTACCAAAGCCAATTAGGCTACAAACCTGTACATCTTTGGAGTGTGGGAAGAAACTGGAGCACCTGAAGAAAACTCATGAGGTCACATGGAGAACGTACAAACTCCGTACAGACAGCACCCGTAGTCAGGATCAAACCCAGGTCTCTGGCGCTGTGAGGCATTGTCTTAGCTGCACTACCCCACCCTTCTAACTTTAAATGACATCTATATAAATCTGTTTGTACAATTTGCCTTAACCACTCAACTTGGCAATGTGATCCTCAATTGAACAATATCTCCCAAGAATTCCTACCCAGTTTTTCTATGGTAATCTTATAATTGGAATTTACCCAGAAGGTGGCTGTATAGGATAACTTATTCAAAATTCAGGAGGAATAAGTATGGGAAATAATTGAGAATATTATCATTCTAACTGATAGCAATGATAGCAAATAATCTACTACAGTAACATGTAATGAACTCATTTTTTTGAATTATCATTTTATTGATCTTGTATTCAGTATTATCTGCATTTGGGAAATAACAACTCTCTTTTAGCTGATATAATGTGACAGAAGTAATACTGTCCTCAGGCCACTGGGAACGTGATCCTGATTTTGATGATGCTTCCCACAAGTTCAGAACAAGGAAGTTATACCCAAATATATAGAGAAGTCAAGTGAAAAATAGGACAGACAAAAATACAAAATAAATGAACCAGACTAATGTCAAAACATTGTAGTCCTTCTGATTTCTCCTAATAATACTGCTTTATTTATATCGGTGCAATAAGTCTCAAATAATATTTGCATTGCATTTGAGAAAATATAATTATAATCATACAAACTGCAGAATACTTAATGAGAATGGTTAGATCTTTCTTCTATTTCTGCCCCACAGATGCGGTGGGCCTTACATCCTATGTTTACATTTATAAACCCGGGCACAACATTTTTTTGAAGGAATTTCACAACTGTGGAAGAATTATTTTTTTCCGAAGTCAGCTCTTTGATGTGAAGTTGGCAATTCATGAATCATTGGTGGTTCCACTTCATTTAACAGCTATCCAGTGTCTGTTTGAAATTAGTTGGACTTAAATAGAGGATAACAGGCTGATTATCTGAAGAATGGTCCTATTACATAAAGGCATAAAACACTTTACTTACTTATTTGTTGACAGGGTGTGGACATCACAAGCGACCCATAATTGTTCCGACTCTGAGAAGGCAGTTAAGGATCCATAACACGATTGGGTTAGGAGTAAAAATAAAACTGATCAAGTCGTTGGATCTGAAATGTCAACTCTGTTTCTCTTGCAGAAACTACCAGACCTGCTAATAATTTTGTTTTGTTTTGTTTCAGGTTTGTTACAACGTCTCATGGTGACCGATCCCCTTCTTTTCATTTCACTGCACATCTCGTATATGTGTATGTGACGAATAAACTTGACTCGACTTGAAATATCCAGATTTATTGTAATTAAAATCACATCTGAAATTCCAGGGCAGTGGAGAAATAAATAATTGTTAAATTATTTCAAAGATCCCACACAGGAGGCCAAAAGACTTACTATCGTGGATATTTCATGTCTTTTGGACTCAACCTGTTAATGGAATTTGTCCACCCCCATCCCACATAGATTCCCAATTCACCTGTGAACTGGTAACACTTGCACTGCAGTTCTATAGAGCAAGGTTCTAGATTAGCAACTATTTTAATCTCCTGCACTAAACCTAGATATTGTTATTGGAGATGTGCATTACAGAAATAACAATACTGAGTTGATATACAGAAACAGGCCCTTTGGCCCTTCTTGCCTATGCTGACCACAATGCCCCAATATAGGGCAGACCATGCAGATATGTAACTACACCTGACCCAAACTCCACACAACCACCAACTAGCCACACTCAGCCCGAGCACTGTGGATTTACCAGACATTGATTAAGAGTAGGGAATGTGTGCAGTAATACTGAGGAAATCATCCTGACCTGGATAAAATACAGAACCGGGCTGGCGTGGCTTGGCATGACACAAATACTGTTTTTTTTTTAATCGGAATGTGCAGGCAAGCCAAATAGCACACACATAATCAAATTCTGTCAGGTTTGGATTGGGTAATCAGCCCTTACAACATAATGATAAATACTAAAGACACATGTAACAATAAACTCCTTTTTGGTTTTCAGCAGCAGATTGTGTAAACAGCACTCTCTGGAGGCAGCTGAGCCCGACTAATGTGCAGGATAGCACACAACAAAACTCCACATCTCCCACTTTAACCTCCTAAAGTTGAAAAGCACATGATGCTCAAAAAATAACCAATGCCGACAATTACAAAGGACCAAGGAGACAATTTTAAAGAATCCTCATGCATCTGTTTTGAACCAAAGTAATAATGGACATTTCTGAATTGCACTGAAGGCACAAAGAATGAGTGGCATTCGTCCAGATGTTGGGAGAAGTACAGAAAATTTGCACTGCTATATTGACCCTACTGGTAAAGCTGCTGGATGGCAACTCGGATCCATGCTGCAATCAATGGCTACATCCCACACAACCAACACTTAGGAAGCATAGGGGAACAGTGAATGTACAGATTACTTCATGTGAATTTGAGACGCTATATTTTCCCATTGTAGAATCTATAAATGTTGTGCAAATTGCAAACAATGAAAGGTCAGACTGCCACTTTGACCATGGAGAGACTCCATCTAGGGACTGACATCCTCTGTAAAATAACCCTGTGTAGTGTTTTGAGCTCAACTGTACCGACTGCAAAAGAAATAACGGATGCCAAGTTAATAATGTGCTGTAAATCTCATCCCTGTGCACAAGTCAGGCAGGGGCACGTTTAGTGATTTAAATACTTCCCACACCCATATAACATCGCATCTTAAATGATCCGGTCTGCTATCCTCCAGATGCTTTCCCTGCTAGTCCAGGATAAAAGACTTGCATTTTTGCCAAAAATAGCTAAAATCAACAATGTACCTTAGTGATTTATGTGGTTAATAAAAACCATACCTCACGTGTACGCTTGGTGCTGCCTAGGAGCTGGGTGAAGCTTTGGTACGGACTGTAAACGTTAAGGTAATTGAGCTCCTGGCAGTATTGCAGCAGAGCTTTGGTCTCCCTCAGGCATCAATTAACTCTGCTTCGCCATCACCGCTGTCACTCACTGGGAAACAGGCAAGGATACTTGAGGCACTGAACCTCCCCTGACCAAAAGATAAATGAACAAGTAACCTTGAAAAGACAGACGCAGCAACTATAGGTTACACATAATGAATCCTCAGCAAAGGTAGTCCCTGAAGTACTGAGACAGATGCCATTCCTTCAAACTATCTCTCTGCATATATTTTATAATCTCCTTCCATGCCTTACTTCTAAATGAGAGTGTACGAGTCAGATATATTATTGGGCGGCTTACAATCCAGTGGTATGAATATTGACTTCTCTAACTTCAAGTAGCCATTACTTTCACTCTCTCTCCATCCCTCCCCCATCCTAGTTCTCCCACCAGTATGACTGTCCTCCTGATTAAATTCTTATCTTTGAATGCTTCGTTGTCATCTTTCCCCCCCGCTAACAATGATTTATTCTACATTTTCCTTAAGCTTCATCCCCTTTGATGTCTCGTTTTCACACCTCACCCTTCCATTGCTCCCTCTCCCCTGACTTAGTCTGAAGGGGCTCGACCCGAGACATCACCCATTCCTTCTATCCAGGGATGCGACCTGTCCCGCTGAGTTACTCCAGCATTTCGGTGTAAACCAGCATCTGCAGTTCCTACACAGATATATTATTTATCCTGGCTGAGATGAACGAATAAGCAGTGGATTTGAAGGTTGTTGTCTCTGGGATGCTGCAGGTTTATCCTCAGCACAAAAAAGACTCAAAGTGCTGGAGTAACTCAGCGGGTCAGGCAGCATCTGTGGAGAACATGGATAGGTGACGTTTCACAGAGTGCTGGAGAAATTCAGCGGGTCAGGCAGCATCTGTGGAGAACATGGATAGGTGCCGTTTCACAGAGTGCTGGAGTAACTCAGCGGGTCAGGCAGCATCTGTGGAGAACATGGATAGGTGACGTTTCACAGAGTGCTGGAGTAACTCAGCGGGTCAGGCAGCATCTGTGGAGAACATGGATAGGTGACGTTTCACAGAGTGCTGGAGTAACTCAGCACCTGGGAGAACAGGATAGGTGAGTTTCACAGAGTGCTGGAGTAACTCACAGTGGATCTATGGTGACGTAGGTTTGAGTCAGAAGGGTCCTGATCGAAACATTTATACAGACCCAAAACGTCGCCTATCCATGTTCTCCAGCAATGCTGGCTCACGCACTGAGCTACTCCAGCACTTTGTGTTTTTATGAGGATTACATCATATATGTGCGTTTTGGTTTATCTAGCCATTAGATTTCTTATCCTGGTTCGTCTGAGATTACACTTGGTCCTGACTTCACAGGTCAGCTGGCAGAACAGAAGTCAGCGTGAGTGGAGATACATTAAAAGTGCACCGAATCTGACCTCTGATCTGACTTCTGTATTACAAAATAGACGATGAAACACGTAACAGTATAAAAAGCTGCTACTTTTGTACAATTATAAACATATTGAATACAAGATGCTTTTTAGAAATATATAAAATCGTAAGAAATTGTTCTCAATGAAAATGGATCTATATATGTCAACATGATCGTCCAGTCACACATGATGGGCAGTGTATGTCCTTTGCTGGCATGATTTTTAAGTAGGATTTGCAAATAGCTTTAATCCCAGCGTTAGTGTTTGCTCCTCTTCATCATCAATTGATGGACGTAATCCCACAGTTTACTGGCATCGGATTCATTGCGGAGAATCATAGTAGCCAATGCTTCAGCTTGGTCGGCACTCTGCCAGTAGTCTTGCTGCCACATTTGTTTCCAACTGTTCCAAAAAAAAAAAAAAATTAAACAATATTAGCAATTGGCCAGTAAATGGGAGAGGATGAACAAGAATTATTGATCCCGCAAAAGCAATCGCAAGTTACATAGTGAATATCCAATGTTCAACTAAACATTGAGGGATGGCACGTCTGTGCACATCTGTAGAGCTACCTTAAACCTCCAGCAATTCTGACATTGGTTTGTAGGTTGGTTGCCTACAGTTGCATAATTCAATGATCATTCCGTTAAAGCTACCCAAGCAGAATACGAGGTGCTGTTCCTCCAGTTTGCGTGTGTGGCCTCACTCTGGCAATGGAGGGGGCCCAGGACAGAAAGGTCAGTGTGGGAATTAAGTCATGACTTAATTAACAATAATAATAATAATAATAAAGCTAATATAGATATAATGGGATGAATTTAAAGCCACTTAGATTCTTCGATGATTAAACAATGAATTGTACACTTAAATCTCCAGAAAAGATTCGAATGCCAACCAGCAACTTACTGAAGTGGGCGGTAGAGATTTGAGATTTAGAAATGTGAATCATCCGCTTTATTACATTTAATGAAAATGTACATTAGTTTCAAACTTGGACAAGGATGGCTTTTTGTAAACAAGTATGACATTGTGATCAATTACTTCAAAAAGACGTATTGTGCAATGATAATGGTCTTGTTACAAAGACACATCTCCTACAAGAATAGTGATTAGTTTCAATTACTCATGTCCTTATCCTTCCACCCATCTACCTGCACCTCCCACTGACTGTCTAAGGTTGAGGGGAGAACGTAGAAAACAACATCGAAAAATAGGTGCAGGAGTAGGCCATTCGGCCCTTCGGCCATTCAATATCTCGAGGGGGGAGGTAAAGGGACAAGTGTTGCATCTCTTGCGGTTGCAAGGGAAAGTGCCCGGGGAGGGGGTGGTACGAGAGGGAAGGGAAGAATTGACAAGGGAGTTATGGAGGGAGCGGTCTTTGCGGAGGCAGATATGGGGGGAGATGGGAAGATGTGGCGAGTGGTGGGGTCACGTTGGAGGTGGCGAAGCTGACGGAGGATTACCTTTTGTATGTGACGGCTGGTGGGGTGAAAGGTGAGGACTAGGGGGACTCTAGTCTCGACCCTAAACATCACAGATTTCAGCCTGCTCCTGACTTCAATTACAATCAGATAAATGATGTTTTGTTCCCTGTTTGGGCCATTTCACCATGACAATGGTGGGAAGTTAGAATAAGTTGCTGGACAGTTCACTTGTAAACACCCACCGTCAAGGTCGGAATCAATTGCAATTCTGTATAAAAAATGCTTTAATTTTAAATGTCACAAGAGATACTGACAAAGTGCAAACAAGAGGAAGTGCAAAGTGAGGAAAACATTTTTCACACAGAGAGTGGTGAATCTCTGGAATTCTCTGCCACAAAAGGTAGTTGAGGCCAGTTCATTGGCTATATTTAAGAGGGAGTTAGATGTGGCCCTTGTGGCTAAAGGGATCAGGGGGTATGGAGAGAAGGCAGGTACAGGATACTGAGTTGGATGATCAGCCATGATCATATTGAATGGCGGTGCAGGCTCGAAGGGCTGAATGGCCTACTCCTGCACCTATTTTCTATGTTTCTAAGACCATATTACCCAAAGAAACATGAGTGTTCTACTCTTCTTCTTCTTTCGTGTGGCGTGCACAGCTTAAAGTTGTAGGACAACTTGTTCTATTTGATCTTCTGTTTGTGCACGTCTAGTTGATTGCATTAGTCGAAACAGGGTGGACCACGTGAAGGTTGCAATCTTCCACCCCAGTGTTCTACTGATCCATTCAGTATTATTACAGTGCTCACTAAAGAGTTCACCTTGACTGCAAAAACATGGGACAAAACCTTCAACTAAAAGATAAATGACATACTTTGACTGCAGTCCCTGAAGAAGCCAATGTTTGTATATCGTGCATTCTGTCACCAGTTTCAGTATAACCAAGCTTCGGTGACACCAGTCAGCATTTATGACGGGGATGGTTGACAGAAACAAATCATCTATCAAAAGTGGGAAGAAGTCATTAGTGTTGGTGCTCTCAATGATCTTTGACACCAAAGTTTGACTTTAATTTTTTTAATGTGAAATAGCCCTGTTCGTAGGAAACCTACTGCAGATGCTGGTTTACCAAGGAAAGACACAAAATGCTTGAGTAACTCAACGGGTCAGGCGGAATCCGCCAAGAGCATGCATGAATGGCAAAGCTTTCGTTCAAAACCCTTCTTCAGACTGCAGCCCTATTTAGAGTTAGCTGAGCAAACTGTATATATGGGCACTTTCCCTCTGCTCCTTTTACATCTTACCCATTGGATTTGTTCAGCCTTGATTATAATTGCTCCATCATTAGTGGTCATGTCTTCAGCTGCCAAGTCCTATGGTGCATTTTTCCCGCACCTGCTTTAAAAAGCTTCTTGTAATCTATTAATCTGACAAGCTTTTAGTTTCCCATCTAAATATCTCCTTGCATGGTTTAGTGTCAAACCGTGCTCCTATGAGGCATCTTGGTGTACTTTGCTAGTATGGAAGGTTTCTTAGTTCCTATTCTCATTCTTAATCCTGTCATGCAATACTTCACACTAGGTTCAATGGGACATGGACCAAATGCAGGCAAGTGGGACTGGCTTAGATGGGGCATCTTGATCGGCACAAATCTGGAGGAATGTGCCTTCAAGCTTTTGTACCATTTGCCCAGCAATAGATGCGGGAAGAGGGAGTGACCAGGGTCTCTTCTTCTTGCCTATGGCGTGCACAGCCTAAAGTTGTAGGACAACTTGTTCTATTTGATCTTCTTTGATTGAGCACGCCGGGTTGATTGTATTAGTCGAAACAGGGCGGACCATTGAAGGTTGCAGCTCCTGCCCCAGCACAGTTAATGCTGTGTCTGCACAGATCCAACAACCTAGGTTCAATAAATGACACAAATTGATGGAGTAATTCAGTGAGTCAACCAGTGCCTCTGGAGAACATGATAGGTCACCTGTCCATGTTCTCTGGAGATGCTGCCTGACCTGCTTAGTTACTCCAGCACTGTGTGTCATTTTTGTAAACCAGCGTCTGCAATTCCTTGTTTCTACTAAGCCGGGTTCAATCTTGTTCACGGATGCTCTTTGTTCTCTCTGTGATTTTCCCCCGGGAACTCTGGTATCCTCTCACATGCCAAAGTCATGCTGGTTGGTTAACTGTACATTTTCCCAAGTGTATAACGGTAGAATAATCAGCGGTTGGGGTGGGAGGGGGGAAAGAGAGATGAATGGAAATGTTTGAGAAATTATGTTGACTCAATAGTCCAAATGACCTTCACGTATGTTGGTGGGGATATCTTAGCAACACTTGCCCATTCTGAGATGATTTAATGCCCCAATATTTTGTTTTGTAGAAGTTATAATTTTTATATCACTTAAAATACATGACACCTGCTCTGTCGGAATAGTAAATTATCTCCAGGGAGACCAACTGGAAAACTGATTCATAGTTTTGAGAATGGATAATCAAAAAGGGTGAAATGTTTTGCTTTTATTGAGATGAATGCAAGGGTAGTGCATTATGAAGAATCTAAACAATGTCCTTGAATAATCTAGTTCTGCTTCCTAATTATATTACAGCATGTGAAATCCATCTTTCAAAGACACAGTGACTCAGTCACCATTCTATGGCGTATGACACAGAATTCATTTCCGTTGAAAGAAGCACCCTTTAGGGACCTCTAATGAAGACTGAAGGTATGATTTAATTAAATTGCGCCAGTCAAGACAATTTAGTTAATTAGCTTTTTAATCGGAGTAAGTCACTGAGTGGTAGAGCTGCAAAATAGACAGGAAGAGGGTTGAACAATGTAATACACAGGTAGACAAAAGTGCTGGAGAAACTCAGCGGGTGCAGCAGCATCTATGGAGCGAAGGAAATAGGCAACGTTTCGGGACGACACGTTGCCTATTTCCTTCGCTCCATAGATGCTGCTGCACCCGCTGAGTTTCCCCAGCACTTTTGTTTACCTTCGATTTTCCAGCATCTGCAGTTCCTTCTTAAACAATGTAGTACGCAGAATGTGCAGCATGGTTATGGGCCAATCAGCCCATCTATTTTATGTCAGTGTTTATATTTCTTACAAGCTAACTCTTGTCCATCTAATCCAAAAGGTATTCCGTCTATTTCCTTCTCGCGTGTGTTTATGCAGCTTCTTATTCAATGATTTCACCCAGAGGATTGTCGGCTGCCCTCTCCTTACCTTGGAGGGCTTACACAGTTCCCGCTGCATCAAAAAATCCCAGAGTATTATAAAGGACATTTCCCACCCCGGACACTCCCTGTTTGAACTGTTGCCGTCAGGCAGACGGTACAGATCTACAAGGACAAGGACGAACTGACTAATAAACAGTTTTTACCCCACTGCTATAAAAGCACTAAATGTAGCTGCCAAGGAACGCAGGGGCGATACATACTAAGGGACTGTGGTACACTGGAAATCGACAGAAGGATGGAGGGTTGGGTGTTTATGCGTGCTATTTTCATGATATTTATTTTAGTTGTTTATCTTTTAATATTTTATCTTATATGTATCGTTAGCTTTTAGAAATGTTTGAATGGTGCACTGACTGGCTGACATTTTTAAATTTTGTTGTACATGGTTCATGTTACAATGACAATAAAGAAACTATTCTATTCTAATTTCGAGCTTCTCACTTCCATTAGTGAGTTCACCAATCTCTGGCTCAAGACGTGTCTCATGGATTTTCTATATTCATGTATATATTCCATACTCTTGTTGAAAACGTATAACCTCATACCCATGTTATCAAATTTTATTTGCCAATTAGCCATCAATTCTGCAAGTGATCAATATCTTCTTGTACCTTATTGGACTTCCTCAAAATTATCTACCCCTTCAATTTAGTGCTATTCACAATAAATGGAAAATGACAATGATCCCATCAACAATCCTTGCAGAATGTCACTTTGAGACTGATTTACTACCCATATCCCCAAATATTGTCTTCATGCTTCATAGCCTAGCTGCCTAGTTACGTTCTGCACAGTGGCACAGCCGGTAGAGCTGCTGCCTCAGTGCCAGAGACCCGGGTTTGATCCTGACCTTGGGTGCTGTCTGTGTGGAGTTTGCACATTCTCCCGGTGTCCATGTGCAGGTTTGTAGGTTAATTGGCTTGTGCAAATTGCCCCTAGAATGTACGGAGTGGATGTGAAAGTGGGATAACATAGAACTCATTTGCACAGATGATCAATGGTCAGCATGGAGTCGGTGGGCCAAAGGGCCTGTATCCATGCTGTATCTTTCAATTATTTCAATCAAAGATTTGATGTACCTACAGTCTTCTTCTTCTTGCGAATGAAACATAAACCAAAGGAATAGTTAGATCTCAAGCTGGGTGTTGAGCAGCCAGGTTGTTGTCTCTACTTACAGTAAAATCTGCACAATGGCTGCACAAAGAAAGATGGAAATTAGTTCTGACTTTAATTCTGTTAAGTCTCCTTTAGAAAACACTACACAGCCACACAATTGTGTTGGAGAAAGGCAAAGTGAATGTATCCTTGAATCATGATAAAAGAGAGGCTTCAGAAACTGAACAGAGAAAGGAAATATTAAGCGCGGAATGTACTTTATATTATTAGACGGAAAGAACAATTTATTTAATGGCCATTTTAAAGAAATGAAATGTGGCTGGCTTAAATGATGGGTCGATCCATGGGAGTCTGAATGTTGGGGATCAGAATTCCAAAATTATCAGCTGTAAGCCTGTTCTCCAGCATCTGCAGTTCCTTCTTAAATACAGATAACCTTGTTTGGCAATACATTTTAATGAAGAAATCACTAATGTTTAATCAAAAGAAAAAACTTTCTACATACAGTTAATTCTACAGCATTCCAATATTATTAAATGTTTAAGAAAGAACTGCAGATGCTGGAAAAATTGAAGGTACACAAAAATGCTGGAGAAATGTTGGCTTAGCACTTCAAATCCCGCTCCCAATCTGAATCCGACCTTTCTGTCCTGGGCCTCCTCCATGGCCAGAGTGAGTCCCACCGCAAATTGGAGGAGCAGCACCTCATATTTCGCTTGGGTAGTTTACACCCCAGCGGTATGAACATTGACTTCTCCAATTGCAGGTAGTCCTTGCTTTCTCCCTCCTTCTCCTCCCCTTCCCAGCTCTCCCACAGCCAACTGTCTCTGCCTCTTCCTATCTTCTTCCTGTCCCCCCCCCACCCCCACATCAGTCTGAAGGGTCTCAACCAGATGTCACCTATTCCTTCGCTCCATAGATGCTGCCTCACACGCTGAGTTTCTCCAGCATTTTTGTCTACCTTCCAGTATTATTGAAGGACATTTGGTCAGATAGATAGATGGAAATGGTTTTGAGGGCGATGGACCAAATGCAGGCAAATGACAATAGGATGGCACACTGGAGCATAGGTAGAGTTGCTGCCTCACAGCGCCAGGGACCCGGGTTCCATCCCGACTACAGGTGCTGGCTGTACGGAGTTTGTACGTCTCCCCGTGACCGAGATCTGCGGTTTCCCCCCACCCCCACGCACTCCAAAAACGTACAGGTTTGTTGGTTAATTGGCTTAGTACAAATGTAATTGTTCCTAGTCTGTGTAGGATAGTGTTAATGTGTGGGAATTGCTGGTTGGCATGAACTCAGTGGGCTGAAGTGCCTGTTTATATGCTGTGCAGTTCTCTGACTTACATATTTTTACAGTCATAGCATTAGCTACTTTATTGATAATAGAAAAATCTACCAGCACCTCATCTTCCTTTTATATATATCTTGGCGTTTTTTAAATTAAACCCCTACATTCACAAAGACTTGGATTTATATGATGCTTTGTGAAAGAAATAGGATGTATAAAGGTAGCTCTCTAAGTAAAATAATTCCAAACAGTACGTCAGAGGCAGAGAACAAATACAAATGTTGAGTAGATTGGTCAGCCTGCAGCAAAACATACTCTGCTCAGTGTATCGCTATCAATGATCAAATACAGTATTTCACAACTATTCAACCCATACCCCTCGTTCATCCCTTCTGGCCAAAATCAATACACTTTCAAGCTTAATTCTCACATCTTCTTGATATAACATAAACCGGCTCGGCTTTAAAACGTTGGTATTTTCCTACACTCGGGGCCTACAACTAGGCTTCTGAAGGTTACAGTGACGACAACTGAGCATTGATCTTGAGGATACTTTACTGAAACCCTTTATCCTCTTTAACTTTTACTATAAATCTGACGTGCCGATGGATCATCGGAGAGCTCAGTTACTTGCAGTCTGCCAATTTCATCTTTGACCATTATTCAACGCAAATGTTCCACTTATGGCATTTGAACAGTTCTGGGCTAGTTTCCAATTTAGTGACCTTTAGTTACAACCCTAAACAGTAGCTGGCCACAATTATGATACACAGAATCGATCAATTCCTTTCCTCCCTGCATTTCCAAGCTACTTTTGCAGTTTGGGTATTGCTTTAATCAAGCATGTGAAAAACATGGAATGCTTTAGGTCTTTGGTTTGAGAAGCATTTGTAATTCTACACTTTAGTCTGGTACACCATTGAAGGGGGTTGACTAGCAGTGAAATGTTGCTGGGTTATTCACCTTATACTAAGTGCAACATCAGTGTTGCATCTCACAGTACTCCATGTCAATTTGTTGCATTGAAGACTGACCAAGTTTTAGCCTATGTACGATGGGCTTTGCTCAACACAATAATCTTTACATCTTTCAGTTTGATGTCTGTGCAGACTTCCTGCAAGTCATTTTGCTATTTTTGATGGCCACATAGTAGAAAAATGGTGCAATGTGACCCAGTCTCTAAGCCTGTATATTTTTCACATTGAACTCAATCTGAATACAGAATCTAATTACTCAATAAAATAGGATGATGCACTGTGGCTGTCTCACACCTGGTATGTAGCAGCAAACAACTCCACACAGGTTACTGCTCACAAAGATGCAGAAACAAAATGACATGATACACAGTGGAAAAAAGTTGCGATTTTCAAATGTAGCATTAGCCGCATGCTCAGGTTGCAGGGAATATTAACTTGGGACACATGTACACCTGTGCACGACTTGACTGTACTCATGCAATGTCTTTATTTTGACTATATAGCATGCAGACACAAGATTTTTACTGTACCTTGGTACACGTGGCAATAATAAACTACTTACATTGACTTGCATTGACACACCTCACGTTGCCTTGGCAAGGCCACTAGCATAATCAAGGACATTCCCCCCTCTCCCATCAGACTGGAGGTACAGAAGTCTGAAAACGCACACCTCCTGATTCAGAAACAGTTTCTTCCCAGCTGTTATCTGGCAACTGAACCATTCTATCAACTAGAGACTCAAGATTCAAGTGAGTTTATTGTCATGTGTCCCTGATAGGGCAATGAAATTCTTGCTTTGCTTCAGCACAACAGAACATAGTAGGCATGTGTGCGCCCATCTACCTCATTGGAGACTCTCAGACTATCTTTAATCATTCAGAAGGGTCTCAACCCAAAATATCCATCAGTCTGAAGAAGGGTCTCGACCTAAAATATCACCCATTCCTTCTCTCTAGGGATGCTGCCTGTGCCTGAGTTACTCCAGCATTTTGTGTCTATCTTCGATTGAAACCAGCATTTGCAGTTCTTTCCTTCATATCTTTAATGAGACATTACTGGATTTTATCTTGCATTAAACGTTATTCCCTTTATCCTGTAACTGTACACTGTGAGCGGCTCGATTGTAATCATGTACAGTCTGTCCACTGGCAGGTTAGCAAGCATCAAAAGCATTTCATCGCACCTCAGTACACATGACAATAAACTCAACTACCCTTGAGAGAATGCCGGTGACGTACCTGTCATCGTCAGGGATGTCATCGAAGCTTCCAAACCCAGGCTCTGGGACGGGGCATCCCAAGTGATTATACGCAGCCATCTTGGGGGCTGGTGGGGGGAATTTATCAGGTTGCTCCTGGTGAGCCTTCTCTGCCTGCAGGCGCATGTTCTCCTGATCGCAAACATAGCATTCAAATCCGTTCAAATAGTTGGGCTTGTTAAAGTCATTCACGCCCCACTCCCGCTTCTCCAAACTCTCCACCAGTACAGTGTTAGTGATGCCACCTGGCTTTTTATACTCCAGATACTTCATGTATTCCTCGTCATTCTGATCCAAGTAATTGATATAGTCTGCCAGGTCTTTGGGAGATTGGAAGTCGTCGATCAGAATTACAGAGTGGGAATTGGGCAACCAGTCCTGCACCACAGGGGACCCGCGGTATATCGGCACCACTCCCAAGTGCATGGGCCGCCACAGTTTCTCAGTCATGTAGTCATCACAGATCGCATTCTCCATGGCAAGGTGAAACTTGTACTTGCTGATGAATTCCATGAACTCTGGATCTTCTGTGGTCGCTGTCAGAGTGTCCACCAGCCGCTGATTGGGCAGCTCCTTGTTCTGCAGGCACTGGCCATAGGAGTCAATCTGGAGGTGAGAGAGAGAGAAGAAACATAAAATTAAACACTGCTCAAAGTCTGTCTTGGTAGAAGCTTAAGAACAGTCAGTTGCGTTACCTGGCCAAAGATGCAAACTGCTAGGCAGATTTTAAGAAAATGTTAATGGCAGGACAGGATAAAAAGAATACTGCTTATTTTATTTTTATTTTAGATGAGAGATTGAGGCAATTCGAGGACAAGCTGCAATTTAAGGGCAAGCAACAATTTAAATGATGGCATATAACGTGCCACCACATAGCAGCATAAACATGGCAATCAACTCAGCTGCATTACAGGACTCAATTTGCTCACCATTTGTGCAGAAGCCACAGCTAATTTGAAACAATTGACCTTAGTCCTTTACAAAGCTGCAAACAAAATGACTGTAAATGTCAAAATGTTTCTTTAGATTTTAACCCATTCAGATTCCTAACACAGCAATCAGAAAAGAGGTAGAAAATGGGGAAGCCAATTTTTACACTAGCTCCCACAAACAAGTGCATGATAACCATCAGGGCTACTGAGTGAGGGTAAAAAATATTGTCGAGGGCATCAGGGATAACAACTCTGGCTGTCTTTAAAACCAGTGCCAGGGAAGTTGAAAACAAGGGGTACATGAAGAAATAGTTCAGATTCGGGGTAGTTTATTATCATATACACCAGGGTGTTATGAAATTCCTTGTTTGCATGTAGTTCACCAAGGAAACTGTATATGGTAATTATACAGTGAACAATGAATCCAAAACAGCAGAATGGTGCAAATATTGTCATGCAATCTGAAGATGATCGAACTAAAGTGCAACAACGGAATAAATGAATGAGGTTGAGTTAAGATTATGTGGCAACATCTCGGCAAGAGGGTGTGAAAGAGATGATTGGTTCAGGAGTCTGATAGCCAAAGGGGTTGTAGAGTCATAGAGCATGGAAACAGGCCCTTCAGCCCATCTTGAACAACACCTGCCTGCTTATCAATCAATCAATCAACCTTTATTGTCATCTTGCAAGCAACAGTTGTACAGTGCAAAATGAAAAGACGTTTCCCAGTGAATAGTGGAGCATCGCACATGAAATTTAAAACATTTATGGCCCATTTCCCTCTAAACCTGTCCCACCCATGTACATTAATTTTTATTTTCAGACATCCGGGCTTTCAAGCTTCCGTTTCTTCTCCAAGAAGGTAGAAGGGAGCAGAAGGAAAGGTGTTTTTGACAATGTTGGTGCCTTCTTCATGCAATGCAGCGTGAACAGGACATTCTTGCAAAACAGCAATTAGAAATAAAACAAGTCCAGAATGGTGCCGGGGTTGGGCTGAATGTTCTCGTGTAGAGGCAGGAATAGGGGTGCGTGGGTTGAGGTAAGATTAGGGTTGTGTAAGTAAATCAGTAAAGGAATTTGAAGTTCAAAGGAAACTCTTGACACCATTAATAGTTTCTTCAGCAGCAATAATGTGAGCAATATTTCCAGTGCAATGCTGGGCATCAGCAGCAGACTGTATCTGCTGTTGGCTCAATTCTGTGACAGTGTTCCTGCTTTCTGCATTCCCATGGACCTACACTGCCCTCTGCTGTCACACCTAGAGCTATATTTTGCACTAATCTAAGGCATTTGTTCACTCCTCTTTGTCCCCACTTTGTAAATATACTGGATTGGATTTTGACATTTTAGAAACATAGAAAATAGGTGCAGGAGTAGGCTATTCGGCCCTTCGAGCCAGCACCACCATTCAATACGATCATGACTGATCATCCAGAATCCGTACCCGGTTCCTGCTTTTTCCCCATATCCCTTGATTCCTTTAGCCCTTAGAGCTAAATCTAACTCTCTCTTGAAAACATCCAGAGAATTGGCGTTTCCTTCGCTCCATAGATGCTGCTGCACCCGCTGAGTTTCTCCAGCATCTGCAGTTCCTTCTTAATAAATAAATAAACGGATAAAGTGCAAATAGCAGATAATGGGCTATTACTGTTCAGAGTTTTGTCCGAGCCAAGTTTAATAGTAGGTGCTGAATCAACTGAGATGAGTCTACCTGTAGGTGCTGAATCAACTGAGTTGAGTCTATCTGTAGGTGCTGAATCAACTGAGGTGAGTCTACCTGTAGGTGCTGAATCAACTGAGGTGAGTCTACCTGTAGGTGCTGAATCAACTGAGATGAGTCTACCTGCAGGTGCTGAATCAAATGAGATGAGCCTACCTGTAGGTGCTGCATCAACTGAGATGAGCTTACCTGTAGGTGCTGAATCAACTGAGATGAGCTTACCTGTAGGTGCTGAATCAACTGAGATGAGCCTACCTGTAGGTGTTGCATGAGCTGCTGGACATAGCGGTCGCGGTCGGCGGCCACCTGGCAGTGTGACTGCATGTAGAGGACGGGGGCAAGGCCGCGGCTGCGGGCCTGTTGCTTGTGCCCGAGGGAGAGTGTTGGCGGGTGGCAGAGGTAGGGTAGGCCGGGCAGCCACTGCAGGGACAGCGGGTAGTCGGAATGCCTGCGGAAGGTGGCCGTGTAGTTGAAGAGGCGGATGGCGGCGGCGTGGGCCAGCAGGTAGTTGTTCATGGGCGACTCCTCGTGGAAGAGGGCCCAGGCCTGGCGGGCGGCCCGAGGCAGCGGAGCCTCGTAGGCGCGGAGCTCGGTGCCGTACACGATGATGGCGGCGGCGCGGCCCTGGTGGCGGCGGCGGCGGCTCGACACACACGGCCCGGCCCGGCAATCGATGCGCTGTGTGCGGCGGGGAAGGTGCGGGAACAGCTGCCCGCTCCACCACAGCAGCAGCGGGGGCTCCAGCACGTCCACCCCGGGGCTGGGGCCCTCACCCTGGGGCTCAGCCTCTACCCCAGGCCCAGGCCTCCCTCCCTCGGCCTCTACCCCGGGGCTTGGGCCCTCACGCTGGGGCTGGGGCTCTACCCGAGGCCCAGGCCCCGCTCCTTCACGCTGGGCCTCGGCCTCTCGCTGGGCCTCGGCCTCTCGCTGGACCTCTCCCCCGGTTCCGGCCACCGTTCCCCGCCCGTCCTCACGCTGGGCCCCGGACGCCGCCGCTGCCGCCGCCGCTGCCGCCGCCGCCCCGAACTGGAACTGTGTGAGCGCGGACGCGGGCTGGAACACGCCGGCCTGTCCCCGGGCCTGTCCCCGGGCCGCAGCCTCGGCCTCTCCCGCCGCCCCCGCCGCCGCCAGGAGCAGCAACAGCGGCCACAGGAGGAGCAGCGACACCGCCGCCGCCATGGCCACACTTTACAGCGCCACACTTTACGGGAGAAGGGCAGCGGCCGCCAACCCTGTCCCACTTGACGGCAGGAGGTCGCGGTACAGCCCAACTCACCATTAAGATGCTTGCAGGGAGCAGCTCCATCCTTCTGGAGGACAGGGCAGCCTCCAGCATACACTGTTAACACACGGAGCGCGTACTTTCTTACCTGTGCGGCGGGGAATAATTGTGGCGGGTGACAGCCCTATGAACCCGAGCAGCAAGGTGTAGGTGGCCAAAGGTGCGCATCCCTCAGGGCAGCCCCCACTCTTCCCCCCCTGGGGTCAGCGCTGTCCAGCCACGGCCAGCCTCCACCCCGTCTCCCCCTGTGTGGCCGCACTGTCATGGGCTGTGGGTCAGCAGTGCCCACACACACACGGGGCCGCAGCTCCGGGCAGCGGTCACCCACACACACGAGGACATAAACCCGGCAATGTCCCCGTCAGCTGCAGCACAGTTGGGGACGGTCTGGTCCCTCCGCCCACCCAGAGTCACTGACTGCGCTGCACCGGCACCCCAACCACCCACCCGACCACGTCCTGTCCCGTCCAGTCCCACACCCACATCACCTTACCCACCCAACCACCTTCCCCTCCCCCACCATGCCCCAATCATCCCCCACCCTCCCTGGGATAGATGGCCCGGGGTCCGCGATTGCGGAACCAGTCAGCGTGGAGTGCGGATGCTGGGACAGAAGACAGGCCCGTTACACTGGAAGCCATGGTAAGTACTTGCTTGCAGTTCACCGCGTGTACTCCAGTTGGCGTTGCGTGCCAACAGTAAGAGTGGCCTCGACTGCCGTGCAACCTCCCTATAGGATCTTTGATTAGGAGTAACTTCTCAACTTCAAGTAACCCTTGCTTTCCACCCCCCTCGCTCTCTGTCTCTACACCACCCACCCCTCCTCCCCCCATCCTAATTCTCCGACCAGCCTGATTCTGGCTTATTGCTGAATTGTCTCTGCATTGAGGTGGCCTTAAGGAGGTCACACCGGGACTTGTACAGCCCTAAATACCACATATCTCACCTTCAGCAGACTCTGAACTTGGTTCATCCACAGTCTCTGGGCAAAGCATGGACTGTTTTTGTTAGTAGGCTCTCAACCCCACGTTTTCTTATGCAGTCACTTGAAATGTCACTGATCCGTGTTCTCCAGAGATGTGGCCTAACCCCGCTGAATAACTCCAGCACTGTGTCTATCTTTGTGTTTGCAAGAGGCCATCAGAGGGAAGCAGTGCCTTGCCTGTAGGATGCAATACTCCCTCCAAATACAAAGCTGCAAGCTGCAAGTTTTAGAGACAGTCAGGAGTGTTTTATTGTCCTATGTCCCATATAGCAACATAGCTATCAAGGAGTGACACAGAAAAACAACTCACAATGAAAACAATGGAGGCAGTGAAGCAGAGTATCATGGATGGTTTATATTGAATTACTATGATAGCCTCAGATATGTTTCGCTACATGAGGTCTGATATTTCTCTGTTGTCGGGACAGGTTCTCAAATCTGACAAATGTGGAGGTTCTGTCCCACTGAGAGACTCCGACACTTTGTGTCTTTTTCCCTGCATGGCCTTCCTTAAATAAGGGACGTAAACCATCCAATGGGGCCTCATCGACCATGTACAATTGCAACAATGGTTCCCATTTTCAAAGGTTATTATTGCCATTTGTTTTCCTACTTGGTACCCCTGAATTTTGAATTTTGTTGCCCGCTCAACAATCTCTGTACTTCTCACATTTGCAATCTCGCAGGTTAGATATTAGTCTTGGAACCTCCTAGTTAGGTACATCTCACCCTAACCTACAATAAACTGCATTTGTCCCCCTCACTCAACCCATGCAGAGTCCTAATATCATTACCATAGTGCGCCCTCCCACCTACTAGTCATCAAAACATACTTAGACACTTGCATTCCGCACCTTCCACCTCCCCAATACAGTAAATGCTACAAGCATACAATTACAAGAGATAGGACAAATGTTAACATTGGCTCTGACCATTGGGAAGTTGCAGGTGAGGAGGTGGAGAAAGGACCTCCAGGTGGGTATGAAGCACCACAATAGCATGTGGTCCAAGACCCGGGCAGCCAACACCACTAAATGATCAATGGCAACAGCAAAACACTCCCCGATCCAACGGCCAGAGACAACTTCACCTGTGGACACTGTGGAATGGTCTGCCTGCCAGCCAGGGACGGGTCTAGTCAGCCACGTCAGGAGATGCAACCACAGATGAAACATTCCCCTCTACAAACAGGACCAGGTCAAAGCTGCACCATCGTCTCCCGCAGACGGATCGATGCCACCATATAATTGTGGGGAAGAATTAACCTTGAGGAAACTTGAGGAGTCTGAAGAAGGGTTTCGGCCCGAAACATTGCCTATTTCCTTCGCTCCACAGATGCTGCTGCACCCGCTGAGTTCCTACCTTATGTCTACCTTGAGGAAACTGCTCTAGTTACACCTCGCCAGCCTGAAGAGACTCACTTAAAACACGTAACCCCCCCCCCTCTCAGAACTCTAAAGGGACTGGTCCCTCCCTGAAGCTCAGGGTCACTCTTGCATCCTCACCAACATCACCTCCCCACCCCTTCCCACAGCACCATCCCATTATAGCAACACCTGGCCTATACACGCATCCAATCCCAGTATCCAAACGCTGTTTCCTGGCCCAGTTTCCACACTGTATGACTATGACTCTAATACATCAAATGCAGCCTCACCAAAGTCTTATAAAGCTGCATCATTTCCTGACTCTTATACTCAATGCCCCCACTGCTGAAGGCAAGCATAACATATGTCTATTTTGCTGTTGTATCAGCTTGTGTTTCCACTTTCAGTCGTAGTCTCCATCCTATCACTGACAACCATTCTGTTGTCAGCTCTCCCCCTTCTCAGCAACTTAATATTGGCGGGGGGTTCTAGCTCTTGTTAGCTTTGCTGTTTAAAGGTGGTTTGAGAGATTTCCGTGGCTGTTTTGGATCCTCTGGCCAAAGATGAGAAACACCACCACGCTTTTCACAAAGTGGCTCCAGGTGAAGTCCGCTACGCATGCTCTGTCCTTGCGGGAGGTAGCGGTGTTGGTGGAGATGGCCATCATCTGGGCCTTCAGCACTACAGCCTCCCACAGCACAGTGGCCATGTTCATCAGGGCCAAGCCCATCACCCAAGGCTGGCAACCAACAACCTTGAGGAACACCTCAAGGTTCAGGTCATACTGAAGGTGGACGACGTACAGAGCTGACAATATGAAGGTCAAGTGGCAGACAATGATCTCCAGCAGGAACAGAATGAAGAGTCTCTGGTTATTCTTTGCCACACACTTCATGAGGAAGAGGCAGTGGTGATCAAAGTTTTCCATGCAACTGTTGCAGAGTCTGCAGTGCTTCGTTCCTTTTGGCTGAACAATCTAAATAAATAAATTGGGATAAAGTTAAATAAGATAGATTCCAAACACACCATTCTCCAAATCATACACTGCATATTCCATAATATTGTTAGCCACTAGACATGTACCTGCATAACCTCCCATCATCTTGCCCAGTCAAACACTGTTTGCAATGCCCAACGTTCTTGCAACTATTAACTTGAAGAAATGAGAACATGATGACACAATGTAGACCTGCTCTACCCAATACTAACACACATACGTTATACATCACTCAAATCCATAATCCAGTCCGGGTCTTACCTTAGAGTCATCATATGTCACTAACGTTTTCAGCCACTAGCCGTTAGTCGGGATGTAGCCAGGGTGGTGACCAGTTGCAGTGTAAGTTTGTGCTAATAAACCTGTTGGACCGTTACTTGGTGTGTTCTTTATTAGCTCGACACACAACGCACCGCAGATGCTGGAATATTGAGCAAAGCATAAAGTGCTGGTGAAACTCAACGGGTCAGGCAGCATCTGTGGAGGGCATGGTAGGGTACCAAACCTGAAACATCACCTGTCTATTCCCTCCACGGATGCTGCTGACCCTGTGAGTTCCTCCGGCACTATGTGTTTTTCTCTCTGCAGATGCATTTTCTGTTTTTTTCCCCATGTTTAGAGTTGTTTGCAGCCCGAGACGGTATATAGACATGCAGCACGGAAACAGGCCCTTCGATCCAACCTGTCCATGCTGACCAGAGTCATACAGCATGTAAACAGGCTCTTCGGCCAAACTTGCCCATGCTGACCAACATGCCCCATCTACAGTAGTCCCACCTGCACGCGTTTGGCCCATATCCCTCTAAACCTTTCCTATCCATGCACCTGTCCGAATTTCTTTCAGATGTTATTAACGGATCTGCACAAAATAAATGGCTTAACTCTAATAAGTTGAAGATGCTAAAATGGACAAATGTTAGTATTATATAATGGGGCAGGTTCAGGGTTAACATAGACAAGGTCAATGCATTCTGCAATGTCCCAGAGACCCACCACCCTCTGTATGAGATGGATCAACTTTTGTATCCCCAAATTACACACTTCTGGAGAAATCAAACTAGCATCTGTAGTTCCTTCTTAAACTAAACTGTTTAGGAAGCTAAACTGGGTAGCGGCGACTGCGGAGGGTTTAATGGCCCCAACCACGGGTGAACAAGGTGGAGGACTGACTGAACTTTGTGCCTTCCATCAGGAGGAATGTTGTGGTGGATGTTTGTGTTAAATCTTATTGTGCATTGTGTGTTCTTTTTTATTGTATCGCTGCTGGCAAATTCATTTCACTGCACCTTTGAGTGCATGTTACGAATAAAATTGACTATTGACTATTAAGGAACTGCAGATGCTGGTTTAAACCGAAGATAGACACAAGAAGCTGGAGTAACTCAGCGGGACAGGTAGCATCTCCGGATAGAAGGAATGGGTGACGTTCTGAAGAAGGGTCGCAAAGGGTCACCCATTCCTTCTCTCCAAACATATCTGGTGCTTTTCTAACAGCGCTGAGCAAGCACACGAACAAGCTGCCCGCTCGCACAGCAGTGGCCCGTACCTCACAGTAGATGCAGAAACAAGATGGACTCTGCTTGGTTCGTATCAGGTGAGTGAGGGTCAAACTCTTGGTCTCAAAGTCAGACTTGTGCAGATTCCCAGGGTCCTTGGTCAGCAGTTTCATGAACATCCAGAACAACACAGTAGCCAGCAGCGTCATGAAACACAGCAGTGGCTTCGCTGGCCAAAGAGGTGCAGTGGTCAAGGACAAATATCACCCTTTGTGGGCTCAGCTGCCAATTGTCAATATCTACCTCATTAAAAGCCACTAGTGTTGATGTGAACACGTATCCTGTAGCTCACGCTCAAGACCCAACTCATTCTCTGAGTGGGAGTCGGCGTGTGACCATATTATCTACAGAAAATAACTGACAAGGAAGTTGCAGAGGAATTGGATCCCTACAATCGGAGCTGGAGAGGCAGTGGAGTTGGATAGGAATTATAGGGAATGCAGTCCCCACTGTACAGCATCAGGCAAGGACATGATACAAGGCTCCATCACAGAGCCGCACAGTATTGAAACAGGCCCTTCAGCCCACCCTGTGCATGCTAACCAAATTGGCCTTCTAGACTAGTCCCATTTGCCTGCATTTGGCCCATTGCCCTCTAAACCCTTCCTTTCCCTATACGTGTACACGTCACGTAATTGTATCCGCTTCTTCATTGCAGTTAGGGACTTCCCTCCGAGTGAAAATGTTGCCTCTGAGCTACTGGTTAAATCTCTCCACTCTGAATCGTCTGCCCTTTAGTTTTAGAATCCCCACTTCTGGGCAAAACGACTATGAGCATTCACCTTATCTATGCCCCTCGTTATCATTTACATCTCAGTAATGTCACCCCTAAGCCCCCTGGGCTCCAAAGGCAAAAGTCCCAGCCTGCCCGACTTCTCCCTTCAACTATAGCCCGCAAGCCCAGGTGGCTATCATCGAGAATGGGAGAAGGTAAATCCAAAGAGCAAGACTGAGGGCAAACATGCGGGGAGATTTGATGGGTTGTTCACAATCATGGTGTGGAAACAGGCCCTTCGACCCAACTTGCCCATGCTGACCAACATGTCCCACCTACACTGGGTGGATGAAAGGAAACAGAACCAAAAGACGAGGGAAAGTTTCCTTTGACACAGTGAATGGTCGTTATTGGAGCTGAATCATCGAAAAGGAGTCAGAGCAGTTCGATGTTTTTAGATTGGATTAGAGATGCAGTGTGGAAACAGGCTTTTCGGCCTAGTCGATGTCGACCTGCCATACACCGGTTCCATGTTACCCCACTTTCTCATCCACTCCCTACGCCATAAGGGCAATCTACGGAGGTCAATTACCCTACAAACCCACACATCTTTATTTGGGATGTGGGAGGAAACCCGCACGGTCACGGGAAGAACGTGCAAACACCACACAGACAGCAGCCAAGGTCAGGATCGAACCGGGTTCTCCGGCGCTGAGAGGCAGAAGCTTTACTACTGCGCCACCAAATAGTAGTGTTCAAAATACTTTAACATGTATAGGGGCATGGGGAAACATCGGACCATTTATCCAAATCTAATTGAAAGCATCCTGGCATCAGTGTTAAAGAGGGAACTGCAGATGCTGGAGAATCGAAGGTTACACAGAAAAGCTGGAGAAACTCAGCGGGTGCAGCAGCATCTATGGAGCGAAGGAAATAGGCAACGTTTCGGGCCGAAACCCTTCTTCAGACTGATCAGGGGTGGGGACAAGAAAGGGAAAAGGAGGAGTAGCCGGAAGGCTGGAGGGTGGGAGGAGACAGCAGGGGAGCTGAGGAAGGGGAGGAGACAGCAAGGACTAACAGAATTGGGAGAAGTCGATGTTCATGCCCCCGGGGTGCAGACTCCCCAAACTGGCATCAGTGGTCAGTGATAATAATGGCTCTGGAGCATGTTGGCATATATTGTAAAGAAGGTGAAAGCTTCCGTAGAAAGGAATATTTTCTTTTGCATTCTCTACCTCAGAGGTACCTTGGGCCATGGATATTGGTAGGGAATAATCGTCCACCTCTAACTATTGTGGATCAGTATCTTAATGTTTGTTAAATGCAACAATTCAGGTAAAGGATATCGGGTAGGATCTTGCTGTAGAAACAGTACAAAGAATGAAGGATTCCCGCAGCAAATGTGCCAAGGTACACTGGGTTGGGCCACCTGTGGGGATGATAAAGCAGAGTGTTAAGGGCATGTCCCACCAGCATGCGATTGCATGCGTCCAGCGCAACCAAACGTGGTTGCTTGAGGCTTATGGCCTCGCGGGGCGGTCCCACTTCGAAGCACGGAGGCATATGGAGTTGATTCATTAGGAAATCATGCATTATTCGTCACAATGGTCTGTTCAGTGTTTCCAAACGTTGACTTGTCATCGAGTCGTATGGCAGGGAAACATAGACATAGAAACATAGAAATTAGGTGCAGGAGTAGGCCATTTGGCCCTTCGAGCCAGCACCGCCATTCAATATGATCATGGCTGATCATCCAACTCAGTATCCCGTACCTGCCTTCTCTCCATACCCCCTGATCCCTTTAGCCACAAGGGCCACATCTAACTCCCTCTTAAATATAGCCAATGAACTGACCTCAACTACCTTCTGTGGCAGAGAATTCCACAGATTCACCACTCTCTGTGTGAAAAATGTTTTCCTCATCTCGGTCCTAAAAAAATTCCCCCTTATCCTGAAACTGTGACCCCTTGTTCTGGACTTCCCCAACATCAGGAACAACCTTCGGCCCATCTCGTCCATGATGTCCCATCTCAGCTAGTCCTATTTAGTCGTACAGCATGAAAACAGGCCCTTCACCCAACGTAACCATGCCCACAAGACACCCCATCTCAGCTAGTCCTATTTGGCCCTTTTGGCCCATATCACTCTAAACCTTTTCTATCCATGTACCTGTCCAATTATCTTTTAAATATTATTACAGTCCCTGCCGCAACTACTTCCTCTAGCAGCTGGTTCCATACACCTACCACCCTCTGAGTGAAAATGTTGCCCTTCAGGTTCCTATCAAATCTTTCCCCTCTCAGTTTAAACGTTTGCCCTCCAATTCTTGATTCCCCGCTGTGTTGTGTAGACCAGAATATACGGAGTCTTTTACTCAGAGGAAGGCTGTGATAGCAGGCGGGAAGAGTAGTGACGCTGGTGGGAATCACCTTACCTGGAGTAATGGGAGATCCGGTGGTATTGGAAGAAGGTGAACCTGATGAGAACAGCAAAAGCAACTACGCTGAAAATACCCCCATATTCCCCCAGGTAGCTGGCGATAACGAAAATGATCGAGCTCAGAATCGCTGGGTAAAACAAGGTGCCATAGTACAGACCTAAAAATACAAAGAGCCTTTATGGATTATGTGCAGTAGATGATAGTTGGCATCATGATAGCACAGGCATTGTGGGCCGAAGGGCCTGTTCTTGTGCTGTACTGTTCTATGTTCTATGATTCCTCACACAAGTCATTTGTATAAGATGTTTCAGGGCCAGACAAGTTCCAGAATGATTCAGATTATATCTTATGTAGTTACTCTTGCATTTATGATGAATAGTTGTGGAAGGCACACAGTCCCATCACACAAGCCAGCCCCCCTCCCCATTGACTCCATCCATCTACACCATGCTGTCTCTGGAGAGCAGTCAACGTAATGAAGCACCATTTTCATCCTGGTCACTGAGGTGGGAAGATTGCAACCTTCACGTGGTCCGCCCTGTTTCGACAAATGCAATCAACCCGGCATGCACAATCAAATAAGATCTAAGAACTTTAGGCTGTGCACCCCTTACGCAAGAAGAAGACCCTGGTCACTCCCTCCCCGCATCTATTGCTGGGCAAACGGTACAAAAGCTTGAAGGCACGTAGCTCCAGATTGAGGAACAACCTCTTCCCCATTGTTTTCAGACAATTGAATGGACCTCTCACAAGTTAAGGATGTAGTTCTGACCTTCCAACCCAACTCATTGCAGCCTTTGTACTTTATTCCTGCACTTTCAGCAACTGTAATACTATATTCTTCACTTGGTTGTTTTTTTCCTCTTTTCTCTACGTTGTGCTTGTGTAAGGCTGGGTTGAAATCAGACTTCGTTAGTTCTTGGTGCAGAATAAGGTAATTCGGTCCAATCAAGTCTACTCCGCCTTTCATTCATGGCTGATCTATCTTCCCCTCTCTACCCCGTCTCCCCATAAACCTCTGACATCCTCATGTACGGTGTGGATTGAATGGCTAATAAGAAAGTGACGAGAATAAGAATCAGAGTCCACCTTCAACTTGAAACGCTGCCTTACTGGTCAGCAGCGACCAATGACTACGTACAAAATAGATACACAGAAATTGTTATTACTGGCCAGCATAATTCACAAAGCAGATAACTTCCAACAAACAAAGCATTTATGCATCTGTTACTAAAGTCCTAAAACAATTTATCAATTGAATCTTTTAGTAAAGACTTAGAACAAACATGTCGATAAAGACTTAAAACAATTACCAGTTGGCTCTTTGGGCTTCCCATTCTGTCCTTTCTTATTATATTCAGTCAAAGTCTTTGCAACTTCCTGGTGTCTGTAAGAAGCAGATAATAACCATGGAACAGTAGCAATAACAGTGTGAGGGAGTTTCTCATTTCTATGAGTCTAGGAATTGGAGCTGACACACCCCATGCACCCCTGGAAAAAGTTTTCACCCAGAGAGTTGTGAATCTGTGGAATTCCCTGCCACAGGAGGCAGTGGAGGCCAATTCACTGGATGTTTTCAAGAGAGAGTTAGATTTAGCTCTTAGAGCTAATGGAATCAAGGGCATAAACAGTTTTTATCCACGAGTAGTTGCTCTACTCATTCAAAAATCTGTAGCCTCCCTTTGATCTGGTATTTTGTTGGTTCACATGCTTGATCAATGGTGTTTTATCATTAATGTTTTATTATTATTAATGTTTAGTGTTTTCTGAGTCATTCGTAACTGTCACTGTATGTCATGGTGTTACATATCATTGTGGGCGGAGCACCAAGGCAAATTCCTTGTATGTGAATACTTGGCCAATAAACTTACTTACTTACTTACTATGGGGAGAAAGCAGGAACATGGTACTGATTGGGGATGATCAGCCATGATCATGTTGAATGGTGGTGCTGGCTCGAAGGGCCGAATGGCCTACTCCTGCACCTATTTTCTAAAAGAACCTTGTGTTTCCCCCAGACATTGTGACTATAACACTCCGGCCAAACATGGTCCTGTGGTCCACAACAGCCAAGTTGGCATAGGTTGTGGAAGTGACACTTCCATGGGAAGATGGTGTTGAAGAAGCTTATGAGAGAGAAAAAGACCAAGTACTCTGAACTGACAACTGAAGCTGCCCAGAATGGGCGGAAGACCCTGTAGAAGTGGGGTGCAGGGGATTTGTTGCTACAGCTACGACCAGTCCATTGAAGGAAATGGGGGTGAGGAGTCACTTCCTCAAACAAGCAATCAAATCATTGTCAAATTCAGCAGAACAAAAGCAGCAATTGGCTTTGGATCAAAGGAGTGACAACAATTGGGTTGCAAGATTGAGTTGCAAGAATTGGGTTGCAAGGAAGGTGTGGAACTGAGGGGGGTGTACCTGGGATGCCAGGTATCACCGTTGAGCCCTCTGTAGACGCTGTGGGCTTATCAATGAAACGTCAAAGAAGGAGGATGTCCACCTGAAGACCTCGATGACGTACCTACCCTACCTTTAACCACGTCAATATCAAGAGGGCCAACTTACTACAGGGATTGCAACCTCAAGTTCTACATTAAATAACTAATATAAACCAAAACTGCAGGTGAACCTGTGTGTTTTCCCTCGCTTGGCCAAGTCCAGGGGGGTGAGTCCATCTTTGTTTTGTAGCTGCAGGTTGGAGGTCCCAGTCTTGGCCAGCAGCAGCCAGCAGATGGCCACCGAACCAGTGTGAGCTGCTACGTGCAAGGGGGTCATTCCCCAGGTGTCAATCTCAGCCGCACTGCACCTCTGTAAACAAACACACAGTGTTGGTGCCGTGCCCACACAAGCAACAATACTAGCATTTATTACGGGGACTGGAAAACAAAACACAGGGGATGTAACGCTGAGGCTTCAGGTCACAGGCGCTGGTCAGAGTGCATTTGGAGTATTGCGAGCAATTCTGCCCCTCATATCTGAGGAAGGATGTGCTGGCTCTGGAGGGGGTCCACAGGAGGTTTACGAGAATTATCCCTTAAAGAGTCGGTCAACTAATGATGAGCGTTTGACGGAGCTGGGCCTGCACTCGCTGGAGTTTAGAAGGACGAGGTGGGGGGGGGTCCTCATTGAAACTTACCAAAAAGGACCTGGATAGAGTGAATGTGAAGAAGATGTTTCCACTGGTGGGACAGCTTAGAACTAGATGTCACAGCCTCAGTATAAAAGGCTGTTCTTTTAAGTAGGAGATGAGGAGGAATTTCTTTAGTCAGAGGGTGGCGAATATGGGGAATTCATTGGAGGCCGTCAATGGGTAGAAAGATTCTTTATTAGTACGTGTGTCAGGGGTTATGGGGAGAAGGCAGGAGAATAGGGGTAGAAGGGAAGAGTAGATTTGATGGGCTGAATGGCCTAATTCTACTCCTATCACAAATAAAAACTACATATGCTGGAGTCTTGCGTACACTACAAAGTGCTTGAGTAACTCACAGGTCTGGCAGCATCTCTGGAGGACATGGATGGAGTCATAGCCATGAAGCACCAAAACATGCCCTTGGACCTAATGCCCATGCCGAGCAAAATGCCCCATCTACACGTCCCACCAGCACATGTTTGGCCCAAATCCCTCCAAACATTCCCTATCCATGTACCTGACTCAGGAATAGTTGCTTTCCGAGAATTATAACTACTATAAATTCAAATTCACACATGCACTGACTACACCGCCCAACACGGACTTCCATCTGTATATATGTATATAGCGCCGCAGAATTTGTGCACCTATTCCCCCCCCCCCCCCCATCTCCCTTCTGTTTTTTGTTTTTTCTGTTTCTTTTTTTTTTTGCGCTAAATTGTATGTATGCACTGAGTACGAGCAGCTTTCAGTTTCACTGTACATGTATAGTGACAATAAATGGCATATCTATATCTATCTGTAGAAAATGATGGGCTTGGATGGGCAACGTTTCTGGTCAAGACTCTTCTTCAAGTTGAAGTGAGTCAGAGTATAGTGTTAGTACAGTGTCTTTGATTCTTCATTCTCTCTCCGTCTCATGTACAGGACCAAGTGTCGGAGCAAGAGGCACCTCCACCTTTCGTTCTGGACCTCTAGCTTCTGTGTCGAGGAACCCTCTTCTTATCTAAAGGTCACTCACCATTCCTCTCAACAAATATTTCACCACATCCTCGTTGCCGATGGAAGTGGCGATGTGCAGCGGTGTTTGCAGGAACTTGTCCGAGTCGAGGAAGCTGAAGTGACCCATCTCCTCCAGGTAGCGGATGGAGGCTCTGGAGATAAGAGGCAGCAGAATGACAAGCTGGCCCGAGTCATGGAGCGTTTTGCTGCCAAGGGTCGTTGCACCAAGCCACGTTAGACCACACAAACCACACCACACTGCCCCAATGCTCACGTACATGCAGCCACCAGACACTGCCTGATGCAGCGCTGTCTTCCCTCGATGATCCAGCAACATCACATCTGCTCCATTCTTCACCATCCGGTCCATTATGTAGACATCCCCACGTCTGGAGTAGTTAAACAAGGAAAGACACTGGCGTTAGTCACACATATAATGGAAGACACATGTGGGATCAGCGCAGATAGACCGCTTCTGCTGGGACAAAGAGAATTAAAGCCTATTAATAACATGTTGATTCATCAATGGTGATGTTGGGAGGCATTCCCAGTGTGTGGGAGGGAGGGGGATTCACTACACCTTCCTAAAGAATCAGATAAGACCCAAAATGCTGGAGAGACCCTTCTTCAGACCCGAAATGTCACCAATTCCTTCTCTCCAGAGATGCTGCCTGTCCCGCTGAGTCACTCCAGCATTTTGCATCTACAGTGTAAACCAGTTCCTTCCTAAAAAAGCTATGGAAGATTACTGTGGGAAGCCAGGCCCTGGGAAAGGGTGGGGCTCGAGAGGGAAGAGGGCGACATCACAGTGTTGTACAGAACAGAATCAGGCTTTGTTTGTGGTAAGGACTTTGGTTTTTTTGCAGTAGTTTTGGAGTTATTAATTTATTGGATGTTGTTGCTTACATATAACCTGTACGTGTTGTGTTACAGGCCTGTTCACAATTCATTCTTCCATTGTTGGTGCATATATATAACAATTAAACTCATGACTTCACTCTTGAACACACCCTTCGGTCCAACTTGGAGTTTGTACCTTCTTCCTGTGACCACGTGGGTGTCCTCCAGATGCTCAGGTTTCCACCAACATCCCAAAGACGTGCAGGTAGGTTAGTTGGCCTCCATAAAATTGTAAATTGTTCCCAGTGGGTATATAAAAAAGCTGGAGAAACTCAGCGGGTGCAGCAGCATCTATGGAGCGAAGGAAATGGGCAACGTTTCGGGCCCAAACCTTTCTTCAGTCTGAAGAAGGATTTCGGCCCGAAACGTTGCCTATTTCCTTCGCTCCATAGATGCTGCTGCACCCGCTGAGTTTTTCCAGCATTTTTTTGTAACCTTCGATTTTCCATCATCTGCAGTTCCTTCTTAAATAAATTGTTCCCAGTGTACGGGGTGATGGCTGGCTGCCGCAGATTCGGTGGACCGAAGGGCATGTTTCCACACTGTATCTCTGGACTAAACTAAACTATGGGGTGTAGCTTTAAGGTCAGTGGGCAGAGTTAAAAGAGATGTATGGAGCAAGATTTTATTTTTATACAGAGGGCGGTGGGTGCCCGAGGTGGTGGTGAACCCAGATACAACAGAGGGATTTGGGATAGGCCCACAGAGTGCTGGAGTAACTCAGCGGGTCAGGCAGCATCTATGGAGAACATGGATAGGTGACATTTTTTTAAAAGGGATCTTTCAAAAGGGTCCTAACCCAAAACATTACCTATCCATGTTCTCCACAGATGCTGTCTGACCCGCTGAGTTACTCCAGCACTATGTGAAACGTCACCTATCCATGTTCTCCAGAGATGCTGCCTGACCAGTTGAACAACTCCAGCACTTCGTGTCCACTCTATCTTTGGTATAAACAACATCTGCAGTTCTGTGTCTACATCGCCTGTCCACGTGTCAACATCGCCTGTCCATGTGGTCCAGTGAGTGAGGCTGCCTGACTCGCTGAGTCACTACAGCAATTTGGGAGTTTGCTGACTCACCTGCAGGCAAAGTGAAAGGGTGTCTCTCCAGCATCATTCGGGAGGTTGGTGTCTGCCCCAAGGTCCAGCAGTAGATAGGCCAAGTCCATGTGGCCACATAGTGCAGCGTGGTGCAGCGGTGTGAAACCATTCCAACCTTAGGAGGATATCAACACAAAGAACAATGAGTGCACAGAGTGGGAAGTAGCAAACTCTTGGCCACTGCTCCGACAGTGAGTGAGTGACCAACTGGCTTGGGCCTCACAGCACCAGAGGATCAGGTTCCATCCTGACAACGGGTGCCGTCTGTACGGAGTTTGTACATTCTCCCCGTGGGTTTTCTCCAAGATCTTCAGATTCCTCCCACACTCCAAAGGCGTGCAGGTTTGTAGGTTAATTGGCTTGGTGTAAAATTATCCCTAGTGTGTGTGTAGGGTAATATCAGTGTGGGGGAATCACTGGTCAGTGCGGACTCGGTGGGTCGAAGGGTCTGTTTCCGTGCTGTATCACTAAACTGAAACTGACCCCCAACCAATTACAAGGAGCGCGAGGTCAAAGGGCAGAGTCAAGGTCAGCTAATTCATCGATTGTTGACGTCCCCCAACTAGAAATGGGGGCGGGTAAAGGCCAATCAGGTGGAAACAATATGCTAGAGACAGATGGACACAGAGTGCTGGAGTAACTCAGTGGGTCAGGCAGCATCTGTGGAGAACATGGATAGGTGACGTTTCAGGTTAGGGTCCTTCTTCAGTCCCGATCCGAAACATCATCTATCCATGTTCACCAGAGATGCTGCCTGACCCGCTGAGTTACTCCAGCACTTTTGTGTTTATCTTCAGTATAAACCAGCACCTGCAGTTCCTTGTTTCCACACACAGCTTATCTTGTTGGGTGGGTACAACATCTGGCCTTCCTCATCGGATGAAGAACAATGGCAACTAATGTCCCCTTTCCATAGAACGACAGAAACGGGGAGGAGGGGGGTGGGGGGAGAGAGTGGGGGGAGGAGAGAGTGGGGGGGGGGGGGGGAGGGGGGGGGGAGAGAGTGGAGGAGTGGAGGGAGAAGGGGGGGGGAGGGGAGGGGGAGAAGGGGGGGAGAGTCAGGGGGGGAGGGGTGACAGTGCGGGGGGATAGTGTAGGGGGGGGAGAGGTGGAGAGGGGAGGAGAGAGTGGGGGGAGGGGGAAGAGGTGAGTGTGGGGGATGGTGTAGGGGAGAGAGGAGAGGGTGGAGAGTGGGGGGCGAGTGGAGAGGATGGGGGGGGGGGGAGAGTGGAGGGGATGGTGGGGGAGAGTGGAAGGGGGGGGATAGTGTAGGGGGGGAGAGAGGATGGGGATGGGGGGGGGGGGGGGAGAAAGAGGGGATTTGGGCACGGTAGCGTTCCCCCGGGGGACAGGGATGGGAGGGGGGGGAGTGTAGGGGATACTCGGGCGGGGGCAGTTTAGGGAGGGGGGAGTGGGGGGGTGTAGGGGGGAGTGTAGGGGAGGAGTGTGTGGGAGGGGGGGGGGGGGGAGTGTAGGGGAGTGGGCAGTGTGGGGGGGGCCGGGTGCCCGTGTCCTACCTCGGGCATGTAGCAGGCTGGGGTCCCGCTGTAGACAGCGGCCGCACTGATGCGTGTCTCCGCTCCGCAACGCCTGGGCCAGGCCGGCGGCTCCCGGGCCGGGGTGGGGGTGAGGGTGGGGAGGTGGCGGCTGCATCGGACCCGGACAACACCCCTCTCCTCTCCTCTCCTCTCCCCTCTCCGCTGCACGGAGCAGATGATCCGCAAACAGTGACCGCGATAATCAGCACTCGGTCGGGCGGAGAATTGAAACTAATCCCGGGCCACAGACTAGACAAGACTAGAGGCTGCAACCAGCAGTGTTTCTCTGCCACAGTCACAAGCCCCACACACACACACACAACAATGCCAACCTCACCCTGCAGATGCTGCAATCTGGAGCCAAACACAAAGTGCTGGAGTAACTCAGTGGGACAGGCAGCATCTGTGGGGGGGAATGGACACACCCTGCTCCAGGTGGTGACTCAAGTTATTAGTGTTTAAGAAGGAACTGTGCAGATGCTGGAAAATCGAAGGTGGACAAAAATGCTGGAGAAACTCAGCGGGTGCAGCAGCATCTATGGAGCGAAGGGAATAGGCAACGTTTCAAGCCGAAACCCTTGTCCAGTTTGCAAAGGGGTCTTTCATCCCACGTAATGTGAAGAAGGGTCTCGACCCGAAACGTCACCCATTCCTTCTCTCCAGAGACGCTGCCTGTCCCCACTGAGTTACTCCAGCATTTTGTGTCTCCCCATATTCCACCACTCACCCATAGCCCCCAACTGTGCAGGGGCATACCCCCCAGCACTACCCCCTACCCCTCACCCACCGCCTCTTACCTCCTCTTGCTTCAAGGACTTTAAAAAATAATGCAATTGCCCCTTCCTGTTCAGCTAAAAGGTTGCTGAAAGGACTGAGTGTCCCTCGATTGCAACTTTGTCGCAAGCTGGGCCAGCAAGGATTTTAGCTGCTAAATTTGTCTTAAACTTGAATTTCTAAAGTTAAAAATTATGAATAACTTGTAAAATATAACATCAATCTGAACAGACCACCACAGGACAATGGAGTAACTCAGTGGGGACAGGCAGCGTCTCTAGAGAGAATGGTGAGTAAGGTGGTGCAAACATTTTTAGCGTTATCGTGTATCGTTTTGGTGTAATTTCTGGATCACATGAAATATGATAGATAGATAGATAGATAGATAGATGACAAGAGTTTTATAGATAGATAGATAGATAGATAGATAGATAGATAGATAGATAGATAGATAGATAGAAAACAATTATAGAACTGAGCCTTTTTATTAGCAATGGCCATGCATCAATCAGGCATTAAACATGAATCATTGTTCAAAAGGAGTTGATGAAATTGGGAAAGATTATGACACTCTACACAATATAAGAGGATCAGAAAGCTGAGGTAGAGCCTATCTGTAATACTCTCAATGAGTTCTTGCTGCTCTAGATCTACATAATGTGTAGCACTACTCCAAACACTGTGCGGGCAACACATCAGCACAGCTGGTAGAGTTCCTGTCACACAGTACCAGAGACCCTGGTTCGGTCCTCTCCTCGGGTGCTGTCTGTGTGAAGTTCACACGTTCTCACTGTGATCACGTGGGTTTCCTCCGGGTGCTCCGGTTTCCTCTCGCATCCCAAAGACGTGCGGGTTCGTCGGTTAATTGGTCCTCTGTAAATTGCCCTTAGTGTGTGTGTGTGCAATGACTGGATGAGTGAGTGGAATAACAGAACTAGTGTGATGGTCAGTGTGGACTTGGTGGGTTTAAGGGCCTGTTTCCATGCTGTATCTCTAAAAATTGAAACCTAACATAGGGTTCAACTGGCCAGGGCTGCCTGACAGGATCATGTCTGTAGGTGACAACTGGTGCCTTTTCTGTGGAATGAGGTGGATAGGATGTAAAATAATTGCCTGATGATGTGGAAATGCATCAGTTGTAATGCTTTTGTGCAACCTCTGGTGCAAATCGATTGGATCCACGGGGAATTTAAAAAGGAACAAAGCTCTTTAGTTCCTCCTACATGTTGTTGTCAAAATAAGGTGATGGTTGCAAAAATATATCCCGGAAACAGAAGTGAAACTAGGGGCTGCTTTGGAGGAGCAGATGAATTGTAAGTCAGATGTAAACTGGTGTATATTTCTTTCTGAGTGATTCCTTTGGGAGTAATTCTCTCCCGGGTACGATCACATCTGCAAAACACAAAGTGGCGATGCTCCACAGATGCTGCCTGATTCTCCCAGTTACTCCAGCACTTTGTGTTTTACTCAGGATTCCAGCATCTGCAGTTCCTTGTGAAAAAAACAGGAACGGGGTACTTATTTTAGATGATCAGCCATGATCATATTGAATGGCAGTGCTGGTTCGAAGGGCCGAATGGCCTACTCCAGCACCTATTTTTCTATGTTTCTATAATATATAATAAATAAAAATCTATAATTAATAATGCCAACAGTGCATTACTGGTGCAAAAAACAGTCTTTTGTGCAACCAAATGTCTGGTTCACAGTTGAGGTTGGTGTTGTGTGGTGTACAAGAGTCTGATGGTTATTGAGAAGACATTGTTCTTCAACCTGGGTCAAATTGAAAGTATTTTTTCAGGCCCATTGTTTGGTTTTATAATCTTGGTTTAAAATTCATCCCTGCATCTCCAAACTCATCCAGGTTTTCTGCAGAATGACCTCCCATTTGTGGTATTTGTGAAACAATTTATCCAGGCCACGTGCATTTTGCACAACTGCGTTATCTACAAAGTTGCTTAAAATAAACTAACCACAGTTATTTGAGCTCCTGTTTTCCACTGAGTAGTTCATTTACTCAGCGATGAATTTTGTCCACAGTTCAGAACTCATTTGGACGTGCATTGTGCATTCAGTATGTGACATAAACTTTCCTTTCCTGGCCAATCTTTCCATCTCCGACACTTGTCATCCGGGGTGTTCGAGATTTAGCAGCCCAACATTGTTTGTTGCGATGGAACATTTATCCTCAATTCTTTTAAATTTATTTCTTCCTCATTATGTCCCTGGCCTCCAAGACAGGCTGACCTCCAAGTCACAGGTTCCGCTCCACTTGTTCTAAATAACTTCCTATTCCAAATAAAAGTGGCCTCGCCCCAATTTAGAACTTCCTTAGACTACTATTTTGTCCTTTTTTCAATACCAGCTGAAATATGATAATCATTTCCACACTGATACTCCTTGCACATTTGCCCCACTCACCTTAAATGCCCCTTACATATTGTTTCCCCTCTTCATCCACCTCCAATGCTGATGGGCACTTTTGCACTGGTACACAATTCAATCTCCTTCCCACTTTTAATGTTAAAAGGGAAAGTAATTAGCTTCAGCTTTGCTGCCCTGCTGTCTGCAATATAACTCCACGCATGGTGCAGGGAGGATTCACCTGGATGCAAGCAAGACTGGAGGCCTTTAGTTACAATTGGATACGCCAACCCCAGGAGAATGGGATTGAGAGGGGAAGATAGATCAGGCAGTGTAGACTTGGTGGGCTGAATGGCCTAATTCTGCAGCTATAACTTATGATATAGGCCTTGTACAGTTTAAATTGTCTCCATGGGCGGCACAAACCTCTTGAGCTAAAGGGACTGTTTCTCTGATAAATGTTCTATGTTCTAGAAAGGTCTATTTGTTCCATTGTGCCTGGGCACTGTTTTTTTTTAAAGAAGGGCCCACTTTGGCCCAGTTCCCAGCATTGATCTCCCTATGCTGCACCTTGCTCAGTTCCTAGTTTCACATTGCACTATTGAATCTGTTCTCAGGTAATGCATTCCTGATTACAACAACTAATTTTGTGTTTAAATTAAACTTCTAATTTCCAGCACGCATCCTAACTTAGTTTAGTTGCGTTCACTGCCACATGTACCGAGGTACAGCGAAAAGCTTTATTTTTGCTAGCCTTCCAGTCAAAGATACACGACCACGATCAAGCATCTATAGTGCACAGATACTATCTCTTGCTTTCATTTTTCTGTACTTGTTAATCTGGTTATTGTAAATCCCTGCCTGGGGCTAGAACACTTATTGCCATTCAGCCTCCATGGGGAATGGGGAGGGCACAATTAGAATGTTATTTTAACTCACACAACTTCTGCAAAGTTTTCTGATTTATTCAGGAAGGACAGCCCACATTTAATTCGCTTCTTCTTTTGTCAGCCACGTGACGTGAGTGTGCCTCGGTGGTGGAGGAGACGAGAGCAGTGTTCTTGTGCTTCGACATGGATTACACGGACTGTTTCGTGATTTGATGGGGGAGATGGAGGTGTTGGCGTTTGGCATCTAAACACTGCACACTACAGTGGAATTTGAATCGCCTGGCATCAGCGACAAGTAAGTTCCGATACTGAATACTGAAGAGAGACACAAAATGCTGGAGTAACTCAGTGGGACAGGCAGTGTCTCCTTCTCTCCAGAAGGGCCTGTTTCTACAGAGTGTATCTCTAAACTAACCTAAACTATGCTATGTTCTAAAACATGCAGAAGTGCTCACTTCAAAGGGTTAAAAGGAACTAAAACAGTACATTATTTTTCAGAACCCTGAAGAAGGGTCTCAACCCAAAACGTCACCTATTCCTTCTCTCCAGAGATGCTGCCTGTCCTGCTGTGTTACTCCAGCATTTTGTGTCTATCTTCGGTGTAAACCAGCATCTGCAGTTCTCTTCCTACACATACGTTCTGATAGTGTTCTTGCTGTTGTGACCCCTTTACACCGTGCACTGTACTTTGTGTGAGGAGGAATCTGTCACTTAACTGGACAATCGCTGTCCAGAAAGTGAATGGAATTTCAATATTGGACAAAATATCCTCTTGTTTATGTCTCCAACTGAAGTTGATGGGATCAGATTGTCTGTGTTGGATTCGGCTTAAATGTGGAAGAGAGGTCCAAGTTGCTGGGCTTGTGATGAATGGTGTGGAGGCAACTGCTTATAGAAGCACTAAAGCACGGTAGTTTGGGACTGGCCGTCGCTGCTTGTAGAGTATGTGGACCACAAGAGGCCATTCCCATTTCTCAATCATAGTCACACGGAACTGAAACAGGCCCTTCGGCCCAACTTGTCCATGCTGCCCAAGATGCCCCATCTGAGCTAGGTCCCATATAGAATAGAATAGAATAGAATGCCTTTTATTGTCATTCAAACAGACAAGGTTTGAACAAAATTTCATTCCTACAGTCATGACATTACAAAAAAAAAACCCCCAAGACACACACTTAACACAATTTACACACACATCCATCACAGTGAATCTCCAACAGCTCCTCACTGTGATGGAAGGCGAAAGCAGGCCCGTACGAAGCTTTTCAAAAAGGGGGGGTGGCATGAGGGGGGGTGCGGACGGGCCTGAATGGCGGGGCTGAGCGGGGGGGGGGGGGGGGGGGGGGGGTGAGCGGACGGGCCTGGGGGGGGGGCTGGGGGGGGGGGGGTGGGGGGCGGGCCTGAGGCGGGGGGGGGGGGGTTGCGGTGCGATTTTTTTATTACTCTAGGGGGACAAAAAGGGGGCTTCACACCCTCCGCACACCCCCCTTCAGACCCCCCATGAAAAGTCTTATCTGCCTGCTTATCCGTCGAAACCTTCCATATCTATGTATCTGGCCAAATGTCTTTTAAATGTTGTTATTTGACATGCCTCAACTACCTCCTCTGGCAGCTCATTCTATATACCCACCAACTCTGAGTAAAGAAAGTTGCCCCTCAGGTTCCAATTAAATCTTTCCCCCTCTC
Organism: Leucoraja erinaceus; assembly: GCF_028641065.1. Lineage (NCBI taxonomy): Eukaryota > Metazoa > Chordata > Chondrichthyes > Rajiformes > Rajidae > Leucoraja > Leucoraja erinaceus. The sequence continues at coordinate 1,362,014 of NC_073410.1, read as the reverse complement.
ACCTTAAAGTTATGTCCTTGGGATCTTAATTCCCCTACCCTGTGTAGGAGCATGGCTCTGTGCATTCACCCTATCTATTCCCCTCGTGGTTTTGTGCATGACCCTATCTATTCCCCTCGCGGTTTTGTACACCTCAATAAGATCAGCCCTCATCCTCCTGCGCTCCAAAGAATAAAGTCCTAGCCTGCCCAACCTCTCCCCGTAGCTCAGGCCCCTCGTGGGCTGGCAACATCCTCGTAAATCTTCACTGGATTCATTCCTGCGTAATGACATCTTTCCTACAGCAGGGCGACCAAAACTAAACGCACAACATCGGATGCATGGTCTCCCTGCATAAGCTGGTGAACATCTGGGGAATCAGCCTGGTTTCCCCACTGCACTTAGAAGATGTGGTTTCCTGTTAGATCATCTCTTGCCAAGTTACATTGCAACAGTTTCCTAACCTGAGGGACACCGTTGTCAGTTGCTTCAAGTCGTGTAATAACAGCCAGCGGAAAATGAAACACAGAATTCATGAAGTGAGAAATAGACAGGGCTTGATACAGCCGGCCCTGTTGGCTGGGGTCATGTTGGCTCCCATTTTGTTCTCATAGTTTGGCTTTTCCTGTCTTCATTTCCTTTCTACCTCTCTCAACTCACAATGCTTACCCTTGTTTCCAACTTAACCAGATGCAACTAAGTTTAAAGTAGCTCTTTCTTCCCAATAACCCTTTCTGGCTTAATCCCTCCCTTCACCACCTCCAGTTTAAATTCCATTTGGAATATTTTGGAGGACCAAGAAACCAAAAACCAATTACCTGGCAAATACTATCTTCAGTCTGAAGAAGGGTCTCGACCTGAAACGTCACCCATTCCTTCTCTCCAGTGATGCTGCCTGGCCCACTGAGTTATTCCAGCATTCTGTGTCTACCTTCGATTTAAACCGGCATCTGCAGTTCTTTCCTAAGCAAATACCTTATTAAGAGGAACAGCATCCCACTTCCCATCAGAACTGCCCCCTCCATCGACTCCTTTAAGTCGAGACTAAAAACCCATCTGTACTCCCAAGCCTTTCTTGACGTCCTCTGAGCGAGGGCTATATGTATGTAGTTTGTTTGTGTATACTATTCTTGTACAAATGTAAAGCACTTTGGCCAATGAGAGTTGTTTTTTAAATGTGCTATATAAATAAATGTGACTTAACTTGTTACATCAGATGGAGAGGGATATGGAAAGACCAAAGCAGCATCTGGAAACCAAGGAACCAATGGACATCAAAGCCATGGAGACTCTGGAAAGGCAAATCTCTGATTACCTGCACTCACTCCCAGCTCTCACAGAGGAAGAGAAACAGAAGTCATGGAACAACCTCATCTCCCTCTTCCTCCAGGTACATGATCTCTGTGCATTCTCTTTCTGTAGCCCTGCTCAGTTGGGATTGAGGGCCAACATAAGAGGACATATTTAGAGTCATAGAATCCTATAGCATGGAAACAGGCCCATCATACCCAGGCCAACCAAGATGCCCCATCCAAGCCGGTTCCATTTGCCCGCATTTGATGCCACTAAATAAGTAATAGTATCTATAGTAAAGCAGAGCAGCATAATAGAGGACGACAACTTGGCAGAGAGTCAGCACTCAATGGACAAACTCACACCCTGTAATGGAAGCCAGAGGGAAGGTTAGACAATAGACAATAGGTGCAGGAGTAGGCCTTCGAGCCAACACCGCCATTCAATGTGATCATGGCTGATCATCCCCAATCAGTACCCAGTTCCTGTCTTCTCCCCATATCCCCTGACTCCGCTATCTTTAAGAGCCCCATCTAGCTCTCTCTTGAAAGTATCCAGAGAACCGGCCTCCACCGCCCTCTGAGGCAGTGAATTCCACAGACTCACCACTCTCTGTGTGAAAAAGTGTTTCCTCATCTCCATTCTAAATGGCTTACACCTTATTCTTAAAACTGTGGCCCCTGGTTCTGGGCTCCCCCAACATCGGAAGTTAACTCATAGTCATTGAATGCATCAGGTCTTTCATGATGCTTTAGATTGGAACTATTGGCAGCTGGGGAGAGGGGAACACAATAATGAACAAAGTACAGGAGGAACTCAGCAGGTCAGGCAGCATCTGTGGAGGGAATGGACACATGGTGTTTTGGATTTGGAGTCTTCCTCAGATTCAACCCAAAATGTCCGCTTCCCTCCGCAGATGCTGCTGAACCCGCTGAGTTTCTTCCAGCACTTTTGTTCTTTGCTCAAGATTCGGGTATCTGCAGCTTTTGTGTGGCGACCATTATCTGACAAAGTGCAGACTATTTTCAGGAACCCACTAAACCATTGCACAGAGTTTGTTGGCTCTGTTGAAAGACACTGTGTGCTGAGCTCACTCACTGAGATGTTACATAATCCTTTGCACTTTATTTCACGCCACAGATTTTTGACAATGTCTCAACTAATTGGATGGTGAGGTTCCCAAGCATCCTCCCGTTCTCCACGGAAGCTTCCAGAATGTTGGTGCAATCTATCAACAAGAAGCTTGCTGAAAGATCAGGAGGTAACACAAATGATGAATACGCCTGTAGTTATCGAAGTTTCACTGATTCATGGATTATTTATGTGTTGTGTTTGCCAGGGACAAATGTTAATGCTTTGTTCACCCATGGGGTAAGATGCAAGCAGGCGTGCTTGTAGATATCTCCACCTATAACTCTGCAATTTGCTCCCCAAACATCCTTCCCTCCACAGATGCTGCCTGACCCGCTGGGTTACTCCAACACTTTGTGTCCGTCCGTCTTTGGTATAAACCAGCATCTGCAGTTCTCTCCGTATCATTTACTCCTTCAAAATTGCCATCCTCGACCAAGTTTCAGGACACCTGCCTGAATATGTTTTTACCTGTCATGGTATGAAATGTTGTGTGAGGATTGCTCCTGTGAAGGGAATTAGGGCATTTGATGTCAATTAAATACACCGTATGAATCAGAGGATCATAGAAAGGTTTTGGCATGGAAAGAGGCCATTCAGCCCCTCGTGCGTGTGCAAGTCAGCAGAGAGCACACTAGACTAACGTTGACTTCCAGTAACAGATCCACAGTCCTGAAGGTCTTGGCACCCTGGTCACTGCAGCACAGTGGTGCAGTTGGCAGAACCACTCCTTAACAGCACTAGATACCAGGATTCGATCCTCTCAGTTGCTTTCTGTGTGGAGTATGTATGTTCTCCCTGTGACCACGTGGGTTTACTCTGGGTGCTCCGGTTTCATCCCTCATCCCAAAAAAGTGTGGGCTTGTAGATTAATTGCCTCTGTAAATTTCCCTTAGTATGTAGGGAGTGGATGAGAAAGTGGGATGACTTAGAACTAGCGTGAATGGGCGATCGATGGTCGGCGTGGACTCGTTGGGCCAAAGTGCCAGTTTCCACGCTGTATCACTCAATCTATAAATCTTCCTAAGGTTTCTTCATGCCTCATGCCTTTTATCTACTGCACAGAATTGTCTTCCTAGCTTCAAGGATCTATGTTCATGAACTCCATGGTCTTTCCTTTCCCCCCGATTCACTCAGTATTCCAACATTTGCCGCTTTTTACTTTGTATGTGTGAGATTCCTTGTTAAGCCAAGAAAATTCATTAAGCCTCTCCTTCCTGTTTAATAAGTTGTTTCCAAAGCATACTGAATTTAGAAGATTTTCATTCAAGTGGTTTATTACTTAATAAAATTAAAATTCTGAGTAAAATGGAGTTGATGCTGTTTTTACGACAGGTGAGGCAGCTGTCAATGTAGAGACATATCTCCGATGGAAACAAGATGAAGGTGACGGTGAAGGGTGGAAGTTACTGCGAACAGTACACCTTTTATCAACAGTGGACTCAGTAAGTGGAAGAGTGAACTGACAACCATAAGCTTATTCAATCTGTATATAATAGCTTTGATAGTTATATGGATGGGAAGGGAATGGAGGGTTATGGTCTGAGCGCAGGTATATGGGACTAGGGGAGATTATGTGTTCGGCACGGACTAGAAGGGTCAAGATGGCCTGTTTCCGTGCTGTAATTGTTATATGGTTATATGGTTATAATACAGGGAAGTAGGTTTAGAAATACACTTTAGACGGTTCCCGTTGGATTAGAATGTCAATGGGCAATTAGGGTCTGGCCATTCCCTCCACAGATGCTGCCTGATCCATTCAGTTCCTCCAGCACTTTGTGTTTTGCTCAAGATTCCTTGTGAATTCCTTGTGTCTCCAAGATGCCATGTATTTCTCCCGTATATATCCAATGTACACAAAAATGGCCGTGTACCTTCGCCCATGTGCCTTCGATTTTCCAGCACCTGCAGTTCCTTCTTGAACACTATATCCAATAGGTCACTTGGTTTTGCCCGATGACCTAGTTCACTGAAGGATAGCAGGACATTGTTTGCAGAGTGGAGAATCTCAAGCCTTAAACTGGCAATCCCAACCCGAAACATCGCCTGTCCATGTTCTCTGGTGATGCTGCCTGTCATGCTGAGTTACTCCAACACTCTGTGTCTTTCCTTAAACTAACAATATGGCCTTTCAAGTGTTCAGCTGTGGTTTTGGTCATTTTCAATCAGAAAACTCTGGAGTAACGTTCTACACCAGAGGTGGCCGTAAAACCTACAGTAACCTCATCGATGCTGTTTTGAGCGAGTGGTGAACTCCTTGAAGGCTGACTTCCCATCCATTGACTCCATCTACACTTCATTCTGCCTGGGAAAAGCAGCTGACACAATCAAACCTCGGTCATTAATTCTTCTACCGCTCCCATCAGGCAGAAGGTACAGAAGGTTGAAAGCGTGCACCACCAGACTCAGGAACAGCTTCTTCCCCTCTGTTATCAGGCTTCTGAACGGTCCTTCCATAAGCTAGGGTACTGTCCGATTCACCTCTACCCCATTGTGGACATTGGACTTTGTCTGTGGAACTGATGCACTACAATGCTGAGAACTATATTCTGCAATCTGTATCTTCCCCTTTGCTCTACCTGTTGTACTGGAGTTTGACTTGATTGTTTTCATTTACATTTTCATATCTGATTGGATAGCGTGCCTAATACATGTGGCAATCTAAACCTAAACCTAACATGAACCTGAGCCAATGTTTTCACCCTCAGATCATAAGCACGAGCCCACAAAAACAGGAGCAGGATTAATCAGGCGGCTGCTCAAATTTGTTTGGTTCTTCTCTAAACATAGAAACATAGACAATAGGTGCAGGAGTAGGCCATTCTGCCCTTCGAGCCTGCACCGCCATTCAATATGATCATGGCTGATCATCCAACTCAGTATCCCGTACCTGCCTTCTCTCCGTACCCTCTGATCCCCTTAGCCACAAGGGCCACATCTAACTCCCTCTTAAATATAGCCAATGAACTGGCCTCGACTACCCTCTGCGGCAGAGAGTTCCAGAGATTCACCACTCTCTGTGTGAAAAAAGTTCTTCTCATCTCGGTTTTAAAGGATTTCCCCCGTATCCTTAAGCTGTGACCCCTTGTCCTGGACTTCCCCAACATCGGGAACAATCTTCCTGCATCTAGCCTGTCCAACCCCTTAAGAATTTTGTAAGTAAAATCATACAAAGTAGAACAGTACAGCACAGGGATAGGCCCTTCAGCCCACGATGCCTGTGCTTGAACATGAAGTTAAACTAACCTTGTCCCTGACATGTGTAGGATAGTGTATGCGTGCGGGGATCGCTGGTCGGCGCGGACTCGATGGGCCGAAGGGTCTGTTTCCGTGCTGTATCTCTAAACTAAAGTAGTGAATCAAACCACAGTGGAGGTGTCAAAGAGGGGGGATGATGTCACACCACATCCGTTTGCAAAATTAAGAAATCCATGTCAGGAAATAAAATAACTTCAGAGGGTGAAGTTGGATCAAACGTGTGGCAGGACCATCGACCCTGTTAGTGCAAGGCTGGCTGTTGCATTTAACACAATCAAATATTCTTAATTGTCATGTGTTTAAGAAGGAACTGCAGATGCCGGAAAATCGAAGGTACACAAAAATGCTGGAGAAACTCAGCGGTTGCAGCAGCATCTATGGAGCGAAGGAAATAGGCAACGTTTCGGGACGAAACCCGGAAGGAAATAGGCAACGTTTCGGGCCGAAACCCTTCCGGGTTTCGTCCCGAAACGTTGCCTATTTCCTTCGCTCCATAGATGCTGCTGCACCCGCTGAGTTTCTCCAGCATTTTTGTGAATCTTCATTGTCAAATGAGTGGCATTTCTGGCTTCAGGTTCGACCCTTGTAGCTTTTTGCTCCTGCCACAAACGTGCCATCTGTTTTGTTTGAATGTAAGACATGTTACCAGTCAGCAGGAGGTGCTGGAAGCTCATGTTTGTTACACACAAGTGCTCAGATGCAGCGGCTGCCTGTTCCACTAAAGCAGTGTATGGAGGATTCTGCATGCCAGCCTTCACTTGGAACATGGCATGTGTTGAGGGAGCCAGGCTGTAGGAGTTTTAGTTTTGGAGATACAGCGTGCAAACAGGCCCCCCGGCCCACCGAGTCCATGCCGACCTACACTAGTTCTAGTAGAAATAGACCAACAAAATATTGTAATGAAGTGTAATCTTAATCTGTAAATCCTGATCCAGAATTTTTTTTAATTTTTATTTCTGACTTCCATCATTTGTAATAATAGACAATAGACAATGGGTGCAGGAGTAGGCCATTCGGCCCTTCGAGCCATTCAATGTGATCGTGGCTGATCATCCACAATCAGTACCCCGTTCCTGCCTCCTCCCCATATCCCCTGACTCTGCTATTTTTAAGAGCCCTATCTAGCTCTCTCTTGAAAGCATCCAGAGAACCGGCCTCCACCGCCCTCTGCGGCAGAGAATTCCACACTCACCACTCTCTGTGAGAAAAAGTGTTTCCTCGTCTCCGTTCTAAATGGCTTACCGCTTATTCTTAAACTGTGGCCCCTGGTTCTGGACTCCCCCAACATCGGGAACATGTTTCCTGCCTCTAGCATGTCCAAACCCTTAACAATCTTATATGTTTCAATTAGATAGCCTCTCATCCTTCTAAACTCCAGAGTGTACAAGCCCAGCTGCTCCATTCTCTCAGCATATGACAGTCCCGACATCCCAGGAATTAACCTTGTAAACCTACGCTGCACTCCTTCAATAGCAAGAATGTCCTTCCTCAAATTAGGGGACCAAAACTGCACACAATACTCCAGGTGTGGTCTCACTAGGACTCTGTACAACTGCAGAAGGACCTCTTTGCTCCTATAATTTGAGTCCACAGTATATGTCCAGTGATTAACAATAACATGAATGCTGTTTTCTTTACCCATGGTTGTATCCGAAATAAACCGGTCCTATTTTCTACCTTGCTTCCAGGAAACACTGAAAAACATGGTGAATACGGGACTTCCCTTAGTTCTTCTAAAATGCATACATCTCTTCTTTACTTTTTCCCCTGAAAATGATGCTGAGATACGGGAAGAGAAAGCCCAAGACAAGAGTACGGGTTTCCAAGAAACCATAACACATGTAAGTTGATGCTTCGAGACAGAAGAGACTACAGATGATGGAGGCTTGGGGAAAGTCTCAGCAGGCCAGGCAGCATCTGTAGAGGAACAGATATATTTTCTTAATTCTAAGAGATCACTTCAAAATCATTGAAGAAATATACACCTTTCCATCAGATTATAACCCCCAACCCCACACACCGATTATTCAGCACTGACGGAGAGATGTCATCTGTCCATACCTTCCGCAGATGCTGCCTGACCTATTGAGTTTTTCCACAACTTTGTGTTTCATGCAATTAAATGTGTGTGTCAGAGTTTTCAGTAATTCCAACCCTGGAAAATCCTAGAAACATAGGAACATAGAAAATAGGTGCAGGAGTAGAGGCCATTCGGCCCTTCAAGCCTGCACCATTCGCCATTCAATATGATCATGGCTGATCATCCAACTCAGTATCCTGTACCTGCCTCCTCTCCATACCCCCTGATTCCTTTAGCCACAAGGGCCACATCTAATCATCCCATGAACTAAGTCAGTGAAGGTGTTCAACATGGACTGACTACTGCAGGAGTTTAAAGGATGGCTTAGATGAAGTGCTCGAACTAATACTGTGCAGTATTAGCAGGCTGCACAGTAAAGAAACAGGCCCTTCAGCCCAACTCCTCCATGCTGGTCAAGTTTCCAGATCGAGACATTCGGACACTTAGATAGAGACACACAGCCCAACATAGCACATCTACACTGGTCAAACCTGTCTGCGTTTGGCCCATAAATCTCCTAGTAATTAAACGGATAATTAAAAGGGCATAAAAGCTAACATTCTAAAACATTGAATATATTATTTTAAACTTTGTCAAGGTGGCGAGACGCTCAACTGGTGCGTTCTGTCACAATAATAAAAAAAACACTGCTCTCTAGTAATGATGCCTCCATCAATGTATCCCCCTCCCCAACGCCCCCTCCCCCCCCCCCCCCCCCCCCCCCCCCCCTCCCCCCCCCCAACACTTCTGTTTTGGTTTTGTGTCCAATCAATTTTTAATTTAATAAGATAATCATTAAAAACTAGATAATCAGCAGAGGTTAAAAATTCTTCTCCTTTTGTGTCCACCTCCCATGTTACAAATGTTTGCCTCGATGTTATCATCCGTCCTGAAAAGGACGCAAGCTTCCGGCGACAATCAGCGGGAGCCATCACTTGTCGCAGTAGATGATGGTGGTAGCAGAATTAGTCGAGATCTCCCAGTTTCCTGCCCCACGGCGTGGAAGCTTCTGCTATGGGGCCAGGTTAAATATTGGTTTTGGCCCGAAACGTTACCTATCTCCTTCGCTCCATAGATGCTGCTGCACACACTGAGTTTCTCCAGCATTTTTGTCTACCTTAAATATTAAATATATTGTTTAATATATTTTACATCAATATTTCTACTAACTGTTGGACTGGTCTCTCTGTCCTCAGGTGATGGTAAACCTGTGCACACAGATGTCGGCTGTGGAGGCAATGATACAGAATGATGATCTTGGAAATCTCATTGTGACGGTGGTCTCCCAATGGGACCTGTGTTCTTCCTGGAGAAAGTACACTGCTCATGTGCTACGGGCTGTCTCAAAGACCCCCACGGAAAATACCGTCAGGTACCTCCATGGTGGGTATCAGCCCGTGTTCTGCACTTTTTCTCCTGAATTTATTCCACAGATAAAAATTGCAGTTCGAAAGTTTAGTTTAGTTTAGTTTAGAGATACAGCATGGGATCAGGCCCTTCAGCCCATCGAATCTGTGTTGACCAGTGATCAATCCTGTACACTAGGAAACTCGCATGTCATTGGGATGTGGCAGGAAACTGGAGCACCCGGAGAAAACCCATGTTGGCCACAGAGAGAACGTGCAAACTCCTCACAGACAGCACCTGTGGTCAGGATCAAACCTGGGTCTCTGGCGCAACTCCACCGCTGAGCCACTATCCTAAAGTATAATTGTGCATCTGTTATATCTAATTGTTATCCAGCAGGAGAGGCTGGATGAGATTGGATTGCTTGTTCTGGAATGCCAGGGGTTGAGGGGAGAGATCTGAGAGAAGTATATTAAATTATGAGGGGCATGGATAGGGTAGACAGTTAGAACCTTCTTCCCAGCATAGAAAAATTGAATACTAAACAGCAGAGCTTTAAGGGGTGAGAGGCAAAGTTTATAGGAGGTGTGTGAGGCAGGATTGTTACCCAGAGGGTGGCGAGTGTCTAGAACGAGCTGCCAGTGGTGGTTGTGGAGGCAGATACGATAGTGGTGTTTCAGAAACCCCTTGGCATGGAATGGAAGGATATGGCTTACGTGCAGGGAGATGAGAATTGGTCTTGGTGTCATGTTTAGCCCAGATATTGTGGGCTGAAGGGCCTGTTGTGCTGTACTGTACCATGTTTATGTTCTATGTTCCATGTATTTGTTTACAGACAACAGCTATATGAAGTGCTGCATTGAAAGTTTATCGGCGATGGCAGGCAGATCTTCCGTCTATGTGGCAGCTCAAGCAGCAGTCAATGTCTTCTGTTTTGTGAACGATTCATATCGGGTTTCTGGAGAGTTGCTCGCTGACTTTGAAAAGAATGAGGGATACGAACTGCTGACTATGCTGCTGCTTGGGCAAGTACAATCATGTATTGAAGCTCGGAGCCGGGTTGGCGTGAAAAATTAGTATGGGTGCCATTGATTAGTACGGGTGTCAGGAGTTATGGGGAGAAGGCAGGAGAAAGGGATTAAGGAGAATCCCTCCCCCCTTCCCAACCCCCCCAATCTTTGCACATCCCCAATCCTTTCCACATCATCACTTTAATTTCATGTTTCATGTATTTTCTGTTTTATGACTGTTGGCAGATCAATTTCCCTCCTGGGATGAATAAAGTTCGTATCGTATCGTACGGGGGAAAGATAGACCAGCCATAGAATAGAATAGAATAGAATATTATTTTATTGTCATTCAAACAGACAAGGTTCAAATGAAATTTAATTCCTGCAGTCATTATATTACAAAAAAAACCAAGACGCACACTTAACACAATTTACACCAACATCCATCACAGTGAATCTTCAACACTTCCTCATTGTGATGGAAGGCAAGTCTCATTTCTTCCATAGAAACATAGAAATTAGGTGCAGGAGTAGGCCATTCAGCCCTTCGAGCCTGCACCGCCATTCAATATGATCATGGCTGATCATCCAACTCAGTATCCTGTACCTGCCTTCCCTCCATACCCTCTGATCCCCTTAGCCACAAGGGCCACATCTAACTCCCTCTTAAATTTGGCCAATGAACTGGCCTCGACTACCCTCTGCGGCAGAGAGTTCCAGAGATTCACCACTCTCTGTGTGAAAAAAGTTCTTCTCATCTCGGTTTTAAAGGATTTCCCCTTTATCCTCAAGCTGTGACCCCTTGTCCTGGACTTCCCTAACAACGGGAACAATCTTCCTGCATCTAGCCTGTCCAACCCCTTAAGAATTTTGTAAGTTTCTATAAGATCCCCTCTCAATCTCCTAAATTCTTGAGAGTATAAACCAAGTCTATCCAGTCTTTCTTCATAAGACAGTCCTGACATCCCAGGAATCAGTCTGGTGAACCGTCTCTGCACTCCCTCTATGGCAATAATGTCCTTCCTCAGTTTTGGAGACAAAAACTGTACGCAATACTCCAGGTGTGGTCTCACCAAGACCCTGTACAACTGCAGTAGAACCTCCCTGCTCCTATACTCAAATCCTTTTGCTATGAAAGCTAACACACCATTCGCTTTCTTCCCGTTGTTCTTCTCCCGTGGTCCAGCAGTCCAACTGCCGTGTCGAGGCAACTGGGGCTCACAATGTTAAAGCCCCCGGCGAATGAATGGCGGAGTAGACTTGATGGGCCGAATGGCCTAATTCTGATCCTATCACGATAGTAACATCAGAGCTCCACTTTAAATGGAAACGCAAGGAACTTCAGGCGCTGGAATCTTTCATAGAACGCAAAGTGCTGGAGTGGCTTAGAGGATCAGGCAGCATCTGTGGAGGACATGGAGAACACTTCTCTTTCTTCTTGGGTGGGAGATTGCAACCTTCACGTGGTCCGCGCTGTTCCGACAAATGCAATCAACCCGGCGTGCACAATCAAATAAGATCAAGTTGAATAAGTTGCCCTACAACTTTAGGCTGTGCACGCCTTACACAAGAAGAAGCAGAAGAAGGAATATGTACCAGGAACAATAAAATCCTTACTTGTTGTAGTTTTACAGGCCCATTAACAAAACAAATAAAGATCCAATTATCAATTATTACAATAAACTGAAGAAGTGTCTCGACCCGAAACGTCACCTATTCCTTTTCTCCAAAGATGTTGCCTGAGCCACTGAGTTACTCCAGCTTTTTGTGTCTATCTTCGGTTTAAACCAGCATCTGCAGTTCCTTCCTACACACAAACTAAGCATAAAATGGGGCAACTTAACATGTTTTCACTTCCCTGTTCTCAGTTTGTTGTCTGTTGAGTCACATCTCGTTGCGTTCATCCAGAAACCTTTCAGATGTGACGATGGATTTCACACCCATCATCCTTTCTTGGCATAGTATCGGTTAGTTGAGAGATACAGTGAGGAAGCAGGCCCTTCAACCCACTGAGTCCCTGCTGACCAACAATCAACTATTCTCACACTAGGGGCAATGTACAGAAGCCAATTCAGCTACAAACCTGCACGTGCTTGGAATGTGGGAGGAAACCGGACCACCTGGAGAAAATCTACGCGGTCACAGAGAGAGCGTGCAAACTCCACACAGACAGTACCCGAGGTCAGGATTGAACCTGGGTCTGTGGGGCGGTGAGACAGCAGCTCTACCCGCTGTGCCCCTCATCGACAGACCCTATCCAAAATATCTTTTACTACTTCTCGGTTCATTTTTGTCTATTGAAATAATTGTCAGTCCTCAATTAAACCAGGATTAACACAGTGGCAACTAGCAAAACCGCTACCACATGACCCAGGTTCAATCCTGACCTCCGATGCTGTCTGTGTGGAGTTTGAACGTTCGCCCTGTGACCGCGTGGCATTTTGCTCCTTGTGCTCCGGATCCTGCTCACATTCCAAAGACTTGCAGGTTTGTAGGTTAATTGCCCCTGGAGTGTGGATGAGTGGTAGAATCAGGATGGTTGTCGGTGGGAATGTGGTCAGGGTGGGGAAGGATTGGGGATAAACGGATGTTTGCTGGTTACCGCAGATATAAGGGCCTGTTTCTGCGCTGCATCTCTTAGCCACTTAAACCACCTTCCCTCTTCAGGTTTGATAAAGAACTAGAAAAGGACGAAGAGAAGTCTTTGGAAGAACTAGTTGACTTTTTGAGTTCACTCACGACCTATGGAGAGAAGGAACTAAAGGTGATGCCCTCTGTTACAGGCTCACAGTTCCCAGGATTTCAGTTTCAACAACCACCAAAGTCAGGTAATTGCGATATCACTTTCAGTTTGGTAGCTGTCATGAGTGTTACCCATTGATTGCAACTGTACAGTTCTGACATTGTGTTGAAACATATAACATTGAAACATAGGCAATAGGTGCAGGAGTAGGCCATTAGAAACATATAACTTATAACAGACTGAAGAAGGGTTTCGGCCCAAAACTTTGCCTATTTCCTTCGCTCCATAGATGCTGCTGCACCCGCTGAGTTTCTCCAGTATTTTTGTGTACCTTCGATTTTACAGCATCTGCAGTTCCTTCTTTAACATTCTTAAAGGGATTGGACAGGCTAGAGGCAGGAAAATATGTTCCCCATGTTGGGGGAGTCCAGAACCAGGGGCCACACACAGTTTAGGAATAAGGGGTTGGCCATTTAGGACTGAGATGCGGAAAAACCTTTTCACCCAGAGAGTTGTGAATCTGTGGAATTCTCTGCCACAGAAGGAAGTGGAGGGCGATTCACTGGATGTATTCAAGAGAGAGTTGGGATTTAGCTCTTTGGGCTAATGGAATCAAGGGATATGGCGAGAAAGCAGGAACGGAGCACTGATTTTAGATGATCAGCCATGATCATATTGAATGGCGGTGCTGGGTCAAAGGGCTGAATGGCCTACTCCTGCACCTATTGTCTATGTTTCTATGTTTCTGTGGAACTTCTTGATTTTACTTGGCCTCAGGATGTCCCAACATTCTCTGGTATATGGTTTTGACAATCTGTGGGCCTGACTCAAGGGCCTGAGCTACAGGGAGAGGTTGAACAGGCGAGGACTGTATTCCTTGGAGCACAAGAGAATGAGGGATGATCTTATAGAGGTGTATAAAATCATGAGAGGAATAGATCGGGAAAATGCACAGTCTCTTGCCCAGAGTAGGGGAATGGAGAACCAGACAACATAGGGTTAAGGTGAGGGGGGAAAGATTTAATAGGAACCTGAGAGTTAACTTTTTTACACAAAAGATAGTGGGTATATGGAACGAGTTGCCGGAGGAGGTAGTTGAGGCAGGTACTATTGCAATATTTAAGAAACAATTAGCCAATTAAATGTTTATGTGACATTTGGACAGGTACAATAACAGGATTGGTTTAAAGGGATATGGGCTGGTGGGACTAGTGTTGGTCGGCATGAACAAGTAGGGCCGAAAGGCCTGTTTCCACACTGTATGACTCAAGGACTCTCCATGACTCTAACCTATCCCTTCTGTTTCAACCTGTAGGTACAACAGTGAAAAACCTCCAGGCTTTCAAAGTTTTGCAAACAGTTTTTCTAAATTCTAATTGTTCCCACGTCTCATCAATCGTCCTGGATCGAATCCGAAAGATCTGGATCTGGAACAAAGCCAATTTCTTCCTTCTCGAATGGACGCAGCAAGTATTCTTTCAGTTTGCTGAGGCCATATACCTTAAGTCCGAGGCCGTGCAGACTCAGTACTTTCAAATGCTGCGTTTTGTGGTGTTCGATCTGTCCTACATACCCCATGATGTATTTTCAAGAGTTCAGGCGGTCATTCGAGAGAACCTCTCTCCAGTGTGTGCCTTGCTGGCTCTGGAATGTGTCCTGGACATTTGCAAGTTTGACCCTCTCCTCTCCATCGTGTTCCGGGAAACTCGCCTGCTGGAGATGCTCCTCACGCAGCTTCAACGGCAGGGAAAGATGCTGAGGAAAGCAGGTGAGTGTGGGCCCCACCGCCAACTTCCATAACATCATGGCCCCAACACTCACACACATCCATCTTGGACATTAGTTTCACAACACGGCACTGTGGTGCAGCGGTAGAGTTAGAAACATAGAAATTAGGTGCAGGAGTAGGCCATTCGGCCCTTCGAGCCTGCACCGCCATTCAATATGATCATGGCTGATCATCCAACTCAGTATCCTGTACCTGCCTTCTCTCCATACCCCCTGATCCCTTTAGCCACAAGGACCACATCTAACTCCCTCTTAAATATAGCCAATGAACTGGCCTCAACTACCTCTGTGGCAGAGAGTTCCAGAGATTCACCACTCTCTGTGTGAAAAAAGTTCTCTCATCTCGGTTTTAAAGGATTTCCCCCTTATCCTTAAGCTGTGACCCCTTGTCCTGGACTTCCCTAACATCGGGAACAATCTTCCTGCATCTAGCCTGTCAAACCCCTTAAGAAGTTTGTAAGTTGCTGCCCTACAGCGCCAGAGACCCGTCGTGTTCAATCCTGGCCTTTGGTGCTGTCTGTGTGGAGTTTGCACGTTCTCCTCGTGATCTTCAATTTCCTCCCACATTTCCACAGACGTGCGGGTTTGTAGCTCCATTGGCTTCTGTAAATTGTTCCCTAGCAGGTAGGATAGAACTAGTGTACAGGGTGATCATTGGTCTGCCTGGACTCAGTGGGCCGAATGGCCTGTTTCCACGCTGCGTCTCTGAATTAACCAAAGCCTCGTCTTGCTATTGGACATTATTAGTAATTAGGTTGATAAAAGAACCTGGTTGTTTCAAGTTCAGAGTCAGTGAGGTTGGTTGCAAGTCCGATCTCAGTTCTAGGTTTACATCCATAATCCTCCCGTCTGGATTTTGGTAGGCATTGAATTTTCTCTTCAGATACTTAGAATCATAGAGTCTCACAGCACGGAAACAGGCCCTTCAGCCCAACTGTAGCTTTAGATTTATTCTGTCACATTTACCGAGGTACAATGAAAAGCTTTGATTTGCACGATATATACACGATACGTAAAAATAATCAGTTGAAAGGCAAACACAATAGATAGCGTTTGAACTGATTGTATCTATGTAAGGTATCATCTAAGCTGACTAAGATGTCCATGTATGCTGGTCCCATTCTACTGCATTTGGCCCATATCCCTCGATACTTACTAGAAGATGGATATCTGCAGGGCAGGGTTGTTGATGTGCCTCCAGAATTGATCAAAAATAATAGCACTAAAAAATAATACTAGTTTTTCATGTTCATAAATTATAGGAGCAGAATTAGACCATTCGGCCCATCAACTCTACTCCGCCATTTAATCATGGCTGATCTATCTCTCCCTCTCGACCACATTCTCCTGACTTCTCCCCATAACCTCTGACACCCGTACTAATCAAGAATCTGTTGATCTCAGCCTTAAAAATATCCGTTGACTTGGCCTCCACAGTCTTCTCTGGCAATGAATGTAAAAAATAGGGGAGAAAGATTTATTTATCTATTGTTTTGGCATTTGGATGGATCTGTTGGGTGAGCAGAGATAAAGCAGTCTATATAAAGAAAGGTTCAGAAATTCATCGAACGACAGTACACACCTCCATCACCAGAATTACTGTTCTTTTAATTTGTTTTATTCAATAGCCAAGGATTCTTAATTGCTGTTTTTAATTTTTTTTCACGTATTTATTTCCTGTCCAAACTTCAGGGAAGAGAGGACCTTCAGATGAACAACAACACCAGAAAGAGGCCTTAAGTTTGATGTTGAAAGTTGTGGCGGTTATGCTCCAAGGCTCCGTGAAAAACATTGGTAAGTCCCTGGATCTGGAGCCACACTGCCCATCGGAGAGCCAACGGGTCGATTCATGCTTTATCTCACCTTTTCCTGAATTGTTTTGTCTTTGCTTCATCAGTTCATCAGTTCTCAAGTCAAGTCAAGTTTACTTGTCACATACACATACGAGATGTGCAGTGAAATGAAAAGATTGTGCAAAACACAAACAAACTGCAAACAGAATGGAACAGAATCACATATTCACATATTTATGTAATTACATAATACGTAATTCTAGGAGCAGAATTAGGCCATTCGGCCCATCAAGTCTACTCTGCCATTCGGACATGGCTGATCTATCTCTCCCTCCTCACCCCATTCTCCTGCCTTCTCCCCATAACCCCTGACACCCATTCTAACCAAATTTGTTTGGACATAATAGTTTGAATCCTCAGCATTGAGCAGAGGAGCTGATGTTGTTCGTTTGGCTTTCCTTACTGCCTGTAGTCCCTTGCCCGCTGAAACCTTCCCCCTTTTATATCGGTAATCACTCTCTGCCTCAAGACTGAACGCCACAACTGAAGTCAGTCTGATCTTCATAGTTTAGTTTATGAGTTGCGTTTATTATTGCCACGTGTACTGAGGTGCAGAGAAAAGCTTTTGTTGCGCGCTATCCAGTCAATAGGGCTCTTCAAGATAGCAGAGATATGGGGAGAAGGCAGGAAGGGGGTACTGATTGGGGATGATCAGCCATGATCACATTGAATGGCAGTGCTGGCTCGAAGGGCCGAATGGCCTATTCCTGCACCTATTGTCTATTGTCTAATAGAAAGACAATACGTGATTACAATTGAGACACTTACAGCATAGAGATACATGATAAGGGAATAACGTTTAGTGCAAGGTAAAGCCAGCAATCTTTGATCAAGGATAGTGCGCAGGTCACCATAGAGGGAGATGGTAGTTCAGCACTGCTCTCTGGTTGTGGTTGGATGATTCCGTTGCCTGAGGTCAGCTTCTCTCTCTCGGATCAGTGATTCTTCGAGAAAATGGGATGATCCCCTACATCAAGATCTTCCTTGATGACAAGTGTTATCGCAGCCATGCCCTGGCCATCTTGGAGCAGCTTTACATCGTCAATGCGGAGGAGTACATGCGCGTTGTCATCGGGGTGCTGTGTTCAGCCACGCGGGGTGAATTCATGCTGAAATTTGACCTTCTGCAGGTAATGCTAATGTATCAATTGTCTATTTTTCATTTTGTGGAGCATGAGGAATATGTTTTTGTTGCCTCTGCTTCAGTGAGATTCACCACTTAAGAGCAAATATCCCAAGTGAAAAGGAAGATTAAGAAAGGTTAAAATAAGATACAGCATGGAAAAACCTTCGGCCCACCAAGTCCATGCCAATCATCGATCACCCATTCATGCTAATTCTATGCTATCCCCCACTCCCTACATACAAGGCAATTTACAATTGACACGGGCCAATTAACCTACAAACCTGCTTGTCTTTGGGATGTGGGAGGAGACCGGCTACCCGGACAGAAACCGTGGTTACAGGGAGAGTGTGCAAACTCCACTCAGCCAGCACCAGAAGTCAGGATCGAACTCGAGTCTCTGGCGCTGTGAGGCAGCGTCTTTACCAGCTGCACCACCCTGCCACCCATCACTTTATTTGTTGCCTAGCGATAGTTGATCATCTTTGCAGCCGACATAAAAGATTGTATTTTGAGAATGAGTAAATTAAATTAATTGTATCCATTTTAAGCATGGATACATCATTAAAGTGATCCATAATTATATCCATATAGAATATTTATGTGGTTAAACTGATATATTAAGCTAAATCTTGTGTGTGCATCTAATTTAGACAAATTGTGGAGCAGTCACAAAATAATAAGGAACTGAATTTATTATTTGTGCCCCTCAGGATTCTTATTATGTTATTCACAAATTCAGATTGATTTGCTAATATATATTTAGCTGGTAACCCAAAGTAAATGTCATTATATCACCACACTATGAGGATGACACATTGAAAATTGTACACTATATTAAATTACCGAATGGGAGGTAAATTTGCTTATGTGTAACTCAGTTTGTGTGTTATAGATTGAGGTTTAAGGAATATTAAGTCACCAGGGATTAACCTTGTAACCATGTTCCAGATTGCATCAATAAGGTTATGCAAAGCCCCCCCCCCCCCCCCCCCCCTGCAAGATGTCAAAGCTATTTGCTTTACTTCCATTTAGTTTTTTTAATTGATGTTCTCTTTGTAACCTGTGTCGCTCATGAGTGACAATAATGCAGTGTTTCTAACAGATCCCAGTTTGACATGGTATCTGGCCTCTAAGCTCATGCTTTGATTTTGCATGTAGTTTCGTATCAATGAAGTATTCAAACGTCTTATTCAGAATTCAGTTCAGTTAAGCTTATTGTCACGTGTACCGAGGTACAGTGAAAAGCTTTTTGTTGCGTGCTAACCAGTCAGCAGAAAGACAATACTTGATTACAATCGATCCATTTACAGTGTATAGATAGATACATGATAAGGGAATAATGTTTAGTGCAAGGTAAAGTGCAGAAATATTGCTGACCTACTGAGTTACTCCAGCGCTTTGCGTCCATCTTTGCTACCTTCAGATCATTTATCCCACGACTATGTCTAGATCTTTATAAATCAGTGGGCCAGACATCGTATCTGGGGAACATGGATAGATGATGACCTGGGTATGGGATCCCATTTCAGTCTGAAGAAGGGTACCAACCCAAAATATCATCTTCACGTGTTCTCCAGAGATGCTGCCTGACCCGCTGAGTTATTCCAGCACTTTGTGTCTTATTGTGTAAACCAGCATCTGCAGTTCCTTGTGTCTGGATCTTTACAGGTTGGACCTGACCTGCTCACCACTGAGCTCATAGTGGAAGTTCACACTTGTCTTGTCTGGTGTTGGCAGCAGATGTCCCAGTGATCCACAACAAATGCTCTGCTGATCAATAGGTCACTGGTGACAGGGGAGTGTGTGGGGGGTGAGGGTGTGGGGGTAGTGGGCGAGGGGGGGGGGGGGGGGGGTGAGAATGGCGGGGTGTTGTGTTGACCTCTACTCACAGGTACAGGAAAAGCGGTTGGTTTTCACGCTGTATCTCTAAAGGTCTTATTTCAAAACTGTTTTATTATCCATTAAGAATTGCTGAAGTTTTAGCATCATTTTATCCTCTGATTTAAAAAATTATCCAAACGTTTTGTGTACATGGGAATTGCAAATGAGTGCGTTAACATTCTCTGATCCACTCTGATCTTCTTCCACTGTAGTCTATGTTGAATGTTCTCGGATCGGCAAAGGCTTCGTCCGCTTTCAGGACGGCCGGTGGATTCAACGCCTTGCAGTCCGTGTTGGCGGACATGGAAGGAGCACTGTGTGACGCCCCCTCCGGCCAGTGGGTCTCTGTGGATCTGACCGACATCTGGGACCTGATCGAGATGACCCTTGGCACTCTCACAGTTGCCATGCACTCTGACCCCGTCAACAGCTACTTCTTCAGAGCCCAGGGCCACTTTGACAAAATGACCGATGACTTCAGGCTCTTTGGGTGCTTCAGCAGCGGAGGGGAAAGGTTATGTTCTCCCCTGGACGTCAGTGGCTGCAGAAAGTTTAAGGAATGGCTGGACTTGGCGTACAATCCCACCGAGGACGTTCCACCCTCTCTGAGGAATTGTGTGAAGATATTTGGATTTCTGGATCGAATGGCGAAAGACATGTCTTCTCCTCATTGGCCTTCAGGGACATTTCATCCTCCAAATCCCAGTGGATCGACCAACCAAAGAGACATTGAACTTCTCTCTAGAACTCACCAAAATACATCTGATGCCAGTGAAAAGAACTCGGAGCCACCGACTGCTGGTCATGGTGAAGATAGGTAGGACCACACACCTGATATTAAATCCTCTTCGCTACTCCCTACCTCTGATCTACTTTCTTTTTAGTCATGTTACATGAGCCTGGTCTCCGCGATGTCTTCCTGACACTTCCATGCAGCCCGACTGACCATTGCACTGCCCTTCACCCAGTTTGACATGTCCACCATTGGCCACAGGTAGCAGACATTGATAGAAAACCCCTGAGTCTGAAGAAGGGTCTCGACCCAAAACATCACCCATTCCTTCAATGGCAGAGATGCTGCCTGTCCCGCTGAGTTACTCCAGCACTCTGTGAAACGTCACCTATCCATGTTCTCCACAGATGCTGCCTAACCCGCTGAGTTATGGTGCAGCAGCATCTATGGAGCTAAGGAAATAGGCAACGTTTCGGGCCGAACCTTCTGGAAATAGGCAACGTTTCGGGCCGAAACCCGGAAGGGTTTCGGCCCGAAACGTTGCCTATTTCCTTAGCTCCATAGATGCTGCTGCACCCGCTGAGTTACTCCAGCACTCTGTGAAACGTCACCTATCCATGTTCTCCACAAACTGCCTGACCCGCTGAGTTACACCAGCACTCTGTGAAACGTCACCTATCCATGTTCTCCACAGATGCTGCCTGACCCGCTGAGTTACTCCAGCACTCTGTGAAACGTCACCTATCCATGTTCTCCACAGATGCTGCCTGACCCACTGAGTTACTCCAGCACTTTGTGAAATGTCACCTATCCATGTTCTCCACAGATGCTGCCTGACCCACTGAGTTACTCCAGCAGTCTGTGAAACGTCACCTATCCATGTTCTCCACAGATGCTGCCTGTCCCGCTGAGTTACTCCAGCACTTTGTGTGCGTTTGTTTGTAAGCCAGCATCTGCAGTTCCTTGTACCTATGCGAATCACCGTTGCTGTGTGTTTAGTTGCGGAGTTGAGAATAAGTGGAATATGTTTGAAAGGTTGCAGTGAGGAGCCAAAGAGTAGCAGCAACATGGATTCATTCTTACTCCCAGCTTCTGGTTTCTCCCACATCTAGTGCTTGGATCTGCTGTGCTGTTAAACTCTTTATTCTAACCTTTGTGCTTGTCTTTATGAAGGTTTCCAGCAGACCCTGTGATAGTTCATCCAGGAGCTATATGTGTCATGCTGCATCTGTTACCAGATATGAACTGCAAAGAAAACCCGCAGGTATTTACCGTTTTATTATTATTGTCTGAATGAATGAATGAATGAAAACTTTATTGTCATTCAGATATACACCTAGACACAGTGCACCTTGAACGAAAATTTCGTTGCATTTGACTCTCCAAAATCAGGTAATAGTAAAAAGTGCTAGGTGCGTCCATAAAAATGCCTCATGTGCATGGTTCTGTTAAATAACTATATAGAAAAAGTTTTTAAAAAGTGTCGATATTTAAAAAGTTCTAGCCTCGGTTTTGTTGATTGTTCAGTAATCTTATGGCCTGGGGGATGAAGCTGTTGCAGAACCTGGTTGTCCCGCTCTTCATGCTGCGGTACCTCCTCCCAGAGTTAAGCAGTATAAACAGTCCAAATTGTGGGTGTGTGGGGGCTCTGGTAATGCCCTTAGCTCCAATCAGACAGCACTTGTCTAATACTAATTCTAATTGTCGACCAATTTTCCTGGTGGTTTGGTGCCATCAAATGTGTTCCTAATGGGCCTGTCCCACTTGGCGATGTTTCAGGCGACTGCCGGTGACTGTCATAGTCGTAGTGGGTCGCCGAAAACCTGGCGACAACCTACGTCATCCTGGCGACAACCTCCGACAGCACAGACGTCAGGAGAAGTCAAGCCACGCTCATCAGCGTCAAACCCACTGTTGCCGATAAATTTTCAACGTTGAAAATTTAGCGGGGACCAAAAAGACGCTACGACTCTTTGCGCGACTGAGGAGACAACTCACGGTGAACATGTGGCGACAAACTAGCCACTTGTAGTTTCCCAAAAAAATCACCTAAGTGGGACAGGCCCTTGACTCTTTTCAGACAGCTGTACTAAATCTCTATGTCTAAATCAGCTAAAAGGAAACTCATCAGCTGGGAAACCCTGACTTCATGAGGCAGATTTAAGAGCACAATGTTAGTGTTTAAATGGTTGAATAGCTAGATCGAGTTTTATGAAGTTGTTTTGTGTTGTATCTACTTACGGGCAAGGTTCTTGATGTGTCAAGTGGTACGGCAATTAAAACGGATAGAAAAAGAAAGGGCGATTTCTTCTGCCGAGGCAGTTACTTTAGTTTAGTTTAATCGACTTTAGAGAGAGTCAATGGAGAAACAGGCCCTTTGGCCCACCTAGTCCACACCGACCAGCGATCCCTGCACTATCCGACAAACTAGGCACAGTGTACAATCTTTAACAAAGCCAATTAACCTACAAGCCTGCTCGTCTTTGGCATGTGGGAGCAAACTGGAGCACCCGGGGAAAACGGACCACAGGTGCTGTCTGTACGGTGGTTACGGGGAGAATGTACAAACTCCAGAACCCAGTCTCTGGCGCTGAAAGGCAGCAACTCTACCGCTGCGCCACCCTGCTGCTCCACTGTGCCACCAGTTCACAAGAAGAGCGTTCAGGACCGCACTCTAGCTGGTGAAACGGCCATCCAGTTGTCTTATAAAGGGGCTGTCCCACTGTATGTCCCACGAGAGCATCCTTACCAACTGCATCACAGTATGGTATGGCAACTGCTCTGTCTCCGACCGGAAGGCATTGCAGAGGGTGGTGAAAATTGCCCAACACATCACCGGTTCCTCGCTCCCCTCCATTGAGTCTGTCCAAAGCAAGCGCTGTCTGTGGAGGGCGCTCAGCATCGCCAAGGACTGCTCTCACCCCAACCATGGACTGTTTACCCTCCTACCATCCGGGAGGCGCTACAGGTCTCTCCGTTGCCGAACCAGCAGGTCGAGGAACAGCTTCTTTCCGGCGGCTGTCACTCTACTCAACAACGTACCTCGGTGACTGCCAATCACCCCCCCCCCCCCCCCGGACACTTATTATTATTTATTCAAATCGTTTGCTATGTCGCTCTTCAAGGGAGATGCTAAATGCATTTCGTTGTCTCTGTACTGTACACTGACAATGACAATTAAAATTGAATCTGAATCCGAATCTGAATCTGATGAGCTAATTCAAGAGTTCTCCTGAGTTTCCCCTGATTCGAACTCGGAGATTTACAGTAATAGCCGCTTGTAGGTAGTCTGGGTTCTTGTGGACATTTTTCAACATGTTGAAAAATCTTCATGAGTACATTCTACGTGCTTCCACGAGTTCGATTTTTTTTTAAACTCGGGAGAGCTCTTGAATTGCCTCGTACAGTGAGACCGGCCCTAAACAGCTCACACTAGTTCTATGTAATACCACTTTCACCTCCACTCCCTGCACACAATGGGCAATTTTACACAGGCCAACTAACCAAAACAGCACGCCTTTGGCACGTGGGAGCAAACTGGAGCACCCGGAGGAAGCCCACACGGTCACAGGAGAGAATGTGCAAACTCCACATAGACAGTACGTGAGGTCAGCATCAAACCTGGGTCTCTGGCGCTGTGAGGCAGCAACTCTACCCCCTACACCACCGTGCCACCCAGCTGTATATCTATCTCTATGACTCAACAGACTTGGTACTGGAGTTGGGCGTTTCAACGCCAGCGTGTGGAGATGGGGGCTCCCTACACCAGAGCCCAGCCTGTGAATGTGGAGCAGAACAACAGACAGCCAACCATGTAATCTCTGGGTGCCCGCTCTACCACCCACCACATGGAGCTGTGTCAGGGCCTGGCAGACATTGACGCCAACAGAAACAACAACCTGGCTGCTCAACGCCCGCCTGGCTTGAGATCCAATTATTCCTTTGGTTTATTTCATGTTTCATTCGCAAGAAGAAGAATATGAATAATTAAATGTGGTACTCAGAGAAATATAATTGTAGAATAAAGTCACCATGGGTGTCAGAAGTTGTGGGTAGAAGGCAGGAGAATGGGGTTAGGAGGGAAAGATAGATCAGCCATGACTGAATGTCAGAGTAGACTTGATGGGCCGAATGGCCTAATTCTTCTCCTATCACTTATGATCTCCATAGGACGCTGAATGTTTAAATCTTCTGAATTGTCATTTTTCATGCTGTAAACAAAACCACCTTTCTCTTCCACCTCCTCCAGCTGTCCCGGGAGCTGCAGTACGCAGTAAGTGATTACATTCTATCGCTTGTCAAAACGGAACGCTGCCGCCAGACCATGTGTGGCTCTGACCTCCTGAAGATCTTGGTCAACTGCTTCAAGGAGGTTCTGGCTGACAATTACAACCCCCTGCACTTTCCGCTCATTAGGATCTTTGAGAAGCTGGCATGCCAGGCCATTGATCCACCTGTACTCAGGTACAGTCTGCATTTGTGTTCTAACTCAGTATATACGGTTACCTCAGACACACGCGCATGCACGCACATGCACCCGTGCATACATAAACTCACACTGCAGAATATTCCAGATTTAGTTTGTAAAACTATTTCAATATTGCTTTGTAAAAACTTTGGAATATTCTCTCCATCTGGTTCAAAAGTTCAAAATATTATTACATGTATCTGATACAGTGAAATCCTTTGTTTCAAATATTATTCAGAAAAAAATCATTCTATAGACAAGCACAAGCAGAATTATGCAATGATTTTAGTGCAAGAACAGTAGACTTCACCCAGGCTACAGAGTGGAGCGGCTGGGCTTGTACACACTGGAGTTTAGAAGGATGAGAGGATATCTTATTGAAACATATAAGATTGTTAAGGGTTTGAACACGCTAGAGGCAGGAAAAATTTTCCCGATGTTGGGGGAGTCCAGAACCAGGGACCACAGTTTAAGAATAAGGGGTCAGCTATTTAGAACGGAGATGAGGAAACACATTTTCACCCAGAAAGTTGTGAATCTGTGGAATTATCTGCCTCAGATGGCAATGGAGGCCAATTCTCTGCATGCTTTCAAGAGAGAGTTAGATAGAGCTGTTAAAGATAGCGGAGTCAGGGGATATGGGGAGAAGGCAGGTACGGGGTACTGGTTGTGGATGATCAGCCATGATCACATTGAATGGCGGTGCTGGCTTGAAGGGCCAAATGGCCTATTCCTGCATCTGATAGATAGATTCTTGATTAGTACGGGTGTCAGAGGTTATGGGGAGAAGGCAGGAGAATCGGGTGAGGAGGGAGAGATAGATCAGCCATGATTGAATGGCGTAGACTTGATGGGCCGAATGGCCTAATTCTGCTCCTATCCCGTGAGCATATGCACTTATGAGCCAATGTACAAAGGGTCGCCATGATTTTCCAATGCTATTTTCTGCCCTTTACGAGCGTTAAGTTCTTAAAAGTACAGAATATTATCTTGGACTCTGTGGCATCATAACACATGGTTTACATAGTTTCCTCTAATGATATATACATAATTTGACTGAGTTCTGATTGACAATTTGTAGAGAGTTCTTGCGACTTGGTGACCCGCTGAACTGTGGGATTGGAAAGCCCAAGATGGGCGCTTCATCGCGCAAAGATCAGCCTTCTCTGCCCTGGCATCAGATTGACACCAATGGTAAGGATTTGTTGGTAAGAGGGTGTGTTGTCAAACCCTTGCAGGATATAAGGATTCAATGATTCATTGATACTTTATCAATGATACTTAAAGGGCCCGTCCCACTTACGCAATTTTTTTTTGGCGACTTTTATTCTTTTGACTTTTGAGTTTAGTTCAGTTTAGAGATACAGCGCGGAAACAGGCCCTTTGGCATCGAGTCTGCGCAGACCAGCGGTGCCCTGTACACTAGTTCTATCCCACGCACATTGGGGACAATTTACTGGAGTGATATGCAGGCTGAAGGCTTTATTCAGTACTGTTCTGCCACTGAACCATCTTCCCACCAATTAGAGCGTGGTCCTGGCCTCCCATCTACCTCGTTCTAGACCCTCGAACTATCTACATTTGGACTTTATCTTGCACTAAACCTTATACCCTTGACCTATATCTGTTCACTGTGGACAGCTTGATTGTAATCAAGTATAATCATTTTGTTGACTGGATAACACACAACAAAAAGCTTTTGTACATGTGACAATAAACTAAACTCAACTAAACTAAACGGAACTACGTTCCATGTTCTACAAGCCTCGTAAACGCTAAGTTCTCCAGCGACTTGTTTGTAATTCATAAAGATGGGTTATAAGATTTAGGAGATTGAGAGGGGATCTTATAGAAACTTACAAAATTCTTAAGGGGTTGGACAGGCTAGATGCAGGAAGATTGCTCCCGATGTTGGGGAAGTCCAGGACAGGGGTCACAGCTTAAGGATAAGGGGGAAATCCTTTAAAACCGAGATGAGAAGAACTTTTTTCACACACAGAGTGGTGAATCTCTGGAACTCTCTGCCACAGAGGGTAGTTGAGGCCAGTTCATTGGCTATATTTAAGAGGGAGTTAGATGTGGCCCTTGTGGCTAAGGGGATCGGGGGGTATGGAGAGAAGGCAGGTACGGGATACTGAGTTGGATGATCAGCCATGATCATATTGAATGGCGGTGCAGGCTCGAAGGGCCGAATGGCCTCTACTCCTGCACCTATTTCTATGTTTCTATGTTTCTATAATGTATAGAACATTGATAATATTAGTGAGTGCAACACAAGGTGCTGAATTCCTGAGTTTTGTCCCTCCTTATTCCAGAGCTGGGCCGGAGGAGAAGCCATACCCGGAGAAGTTCGCTCGTCGCAAGGAACAGGCCACTCCTGGCTTACAGTCTATCCCGCCTGCCGAAGTACATGACCATCCCTCGGCACCGGGTCATGAGCCTGGTCTCCGCGATGTCTTCCCGACACTTCCATGCAGCCCGGCTGACCATCGCACCGTCCTTCACCGAGTTTGACATGTCCACCATTGGCCACGGGTAGGAGACATTGATAGAGAACCTCTGAGTCTGAAGAAGGGTCTCGACCCGAAACGTCACCCATTCCTTCTCTCCAGAGATGCTGCCTGTCCCGCTGAGTTACTCCAGCACTCTGTGTCTATCCAGGGAGTGATCAGTTTGATTGACTAATGGTTACGGATGATAGACATCATAATCAATTAATTAATTTTATTGTTATGTGAATCTGTGGAATTCTTTGCCTGTGGAATTCTTGGCTGTGGAGACCAAGTCAATGGATATATTTAAGGCGGAGATAGATAGATTCTTGATTAGTACGGGTGTCAGAGGTTATGGGGAGAAGGCAGGAGAATGGGGTTAGGAGGGAGAGATAGATCAGCCATGATTGAATGATGGAGTAGACTTGATGGGCCGAATGACCTAATTCCTTATGGCCTTATGACGTGTACTGAGGTACAGTGAAAAGCTTTTGTTGCATCTAACCAGTAGGCAGAAAGACAATACATGATTACAATTGAGTCATTTACAGTATAGATACATGATAAGGGAATTACGTTTAGTCCAAGATAAAGCCAGTAAAGTCCGATCAATGATAGCCTGAGGGTCACCATAGTTGTACATCACTGCTCTCCAGCTGGTGATAGGATGGTTCAGTTGCCTGATAACAGCTGGAAATGAATAATCCTAGAGAAGTAAGGGTCCATTCAAACAAGCAACTGAAAGAAATTAGCATTAGTAAGTAAATGCTACCAGCAAGTGAATAAGCTTAGACAATGATAAATACAAATGATTAGATCTACTACATCCCAAAGTTTTGAAAGATGTCGCTACATCAGTTCCATAGATAAAGTCTGATGTCCGCAATGAGGTAGAGGTGAATTGGACAGTACCCTAGCTTGTGGAAGGACTGATAACAGAGGGGAAGAAATCTGAAGAGAGAACAGTCTCAAATATTTAAGAATGAACTGCAGATGCTGGAAAAATCGAAGGTAGACAAAAATGCTGGAGGGTGAGGCAGCATCTATGGAGCGAAGGAATAGGCGACGTTTCGGATCAAGACCCTTCAGTCTGAAGAAGGGTCTCGACCCGAAACGTCGCCTATTCATTCGCTCCAATGATGCAGTCTCAAATATAATCAGTTCCTGAAGGTAAAGCTAACTCTTTGAATCTTTTGATAGGTGCTATTTCCTGCCCACAGTGGCCACAATATTGGGTTCCAATGCGGACTCTCCAATTGTTGGTGGGATTGGGAACGGTAAGTAGACGCTTGTACTTTATATTTTATATTATAAAGCAGGACCGGTCTCCATGCTGTAGTGTTAAGCTATAGACTGCTGTCCACATGTCCAGAGCTCACATTGTCTGAGGTTGTCTCACACCAGTCGCGGCGAGCAGGTATGGAGCGTATGTTTGGTCTCTTGCAACCAGCTTCAATAAGCTTCAAGCCAGGCAAGCAGCGAACCCTCCAGTTATCACAGGGTCTTTTAGTTTAGTTTAGAGTTACAGCGCGGAAACAGGCCCTTCGGCTCACCGAGTCTGTGCCGACCAGCGATCCCCGCACACTAACACTATCAAGTCAAGTCAAGTCAAGTTTATTTGTCACATACACATACGAGATGTGCAGTGAAATGAAAGTGGCAATGCTCGCGGACTTTTGTGCAAAAGACAAACAACAAAACAACCAAACAAATTATAAACACAATCATAACACACATATTCTTTTACATAATAAATAATGGAAGGAAAAACGTTCTGTAGAGTTAGTCCTACACACACTAGAGCAGTGATTCCCAACCTGGGCCCATACCATTTCAGGGGGGCCACAGAAAAATTTGGGGATTTAGGGGGCCACAGGTTCAATGAAGGGGGCCACTTTTTTCGGGGGGGGGGGCACAGAAAAATTAAAGAGCCCAAGGGGGCCATGAACTAAAAAAGGTTGGGAACCACCACACTAGGGACAATTTATAATTTTACCGTAGCGAATTAATCTACACACCTGCATGTCTCTGGAGTGCGGTCGCAGGGAGAACGTGCAAACTCCGTACAGACAGCACCCTTAGTCACCCTTCTGCTTTCTTGTCCTGCCTTTGGTTCCCCTCCCTCAGGTTC
The DNA here is from genome assembly GCF_028641065.1 of Leucoraja erinaceus. NCBI lineage: Eukaryota > Metazoa > Chordata > Chondrichthyes > Rajiformes > Rajidae > Leucoraja > Leucoraja erinaceus. The sequence goes on along the minus strand of NC_073410.1, from coordinate 1,332,701 downwards.
GCGGGGGTTCCCACCACCTGCCGGCCTGGCGCTCTCCACGTGGTTCATGGTTAACAGCTTCAGTTCTGCTTTCGATGCCCACCCTGTACGACTGCTGACGCTCTTCCGACACATGTCGAAGATGGAGAGGGACTACACCTGCCTGTCCGTCCGCATATCAGCACCGGAGCAGCTGCTGGTCATCTCCACTCACGAGGAAATGTTTGAACCTTTGGGTACAGAGTGTCGTCACTTTATCCCCCTAGCGCTGAACTATAGTTGAATGCTTTTAAGAAGGAACTGCAGATGCTGGAAAATCGAAGGTAGACAAAAGTGCTGGAGAAACTCAGCGGGTGCAGCAGCATCTATGGCCAACGTTTCGGGACAAAGGAAATAGGCAACGTTTTGGGCTGAAACCCGAAAGGGTTTCGGCCCGAAACGTTGTCTATTTCCTTAGCTTAATAGATGTTGCTGCACCCGCTGAGTTTCTCCAGCACTTTCTCCAGCACCTGTCCTCCAGCACTACCTATAGTTTAATGCTTAACATAGAAACATAGAAATTAGGTGCAGGAGTAGGCCATTCGGCCCTTCGAGCCTGCACCGCCATTCAATATGATCATGGCTGATCATCCAACTCAGTATCCCGTACCTGCCTTCTCTCCATACCCCCTAATCCCCTTAGCCACAAGGGCCACATCTAACTCCCTCTTAAATATAGCCAATGAACTGGCCTCGACTACCCTCTGCGGCAGAGAGTTCCAGAGATTCACCACTCTCTGTGTGAAAAAAGTTCTTCTCATCTCGGTTTTAAAGGATTTCCCCCTTATCCTTAAGCTGTGACCCCTTGTCCTGGACTTCCCCAACATCGGGAGCAATCTTCCTGCATCTAGCCTGTCCAACCCCTTAAGAATTTTGTAAGTTTCTATAAGATCCCCTCTCAATCTCCTAAATTCTAGAGAGTATAAACCAAGTCTATCCAGTCTTTCTTCATAAGACAGTCCTGACGTCCCAGGAATCAGTCTGGTGAACCTTCTCTGCACTCCCTCGGAAATAGGCAACGTTTCAGGACGAAGGAAATAGGCAACGTTGTCTATTTCCTTAGCTCAATAGATGTTGCTGCACCCGCTGAGTTTCTCCAGCACTTTTGTCTACCTATAATTTAATGCTTAATGCTGCCTGTTGCCAGCCAACCAACAGTCGCTTGTCCCTTTCTTTGTTTCACTTTTAATTTAATTTTATTGTCAAGTTTTCATGTACCTCTCTGTCCATCTTCAGATCCAGTGTTAAAACACATTTGTACTCCCTGGCTTTTGACCACGCCTGAGGCTTTGCTTCTGTTTGTGGTGTTTTTGATGTTTCTTTCTTTTACATGTCTTTTCCTACTATTTCTTTTGATTGTTATTTTTGGTGTGTATTAACTTTTTTGTCAATGATTAGTGATGTACAGCACTTTGTTGCAGCTTTGTTTGTTTTTAAAGTGCTCTATAAATAAAATTATTATTATTATTATTATTATTATACCTAATTGTGGGTTATGGCTGTTGGCAGATAAATAAAGTCCCCGTATGGAAATTAGCCCGCAAACAGCCGTATCGTATCTCAAAATGCTTCCTGGTAAGTATAGTATGTAGTTCAATACTGGAGTCTGAAGAAAGGTCCTGACATGAAGAGTCACCTATCCATGTTAGATCATATGCCCCGTAGCACAGGTGAGATGTGTTGCTCAATGCTTGCCTTCCCGCCTCTCTCAACATCAACATGACCCCAAGTAGTTGCAAATCTCCAACGGTGGACAGCCTGCCCATTCAGAAGTTATCTTGGTTTGGTGTCTCACTCATTGGGTCATTCTTGCTGTGTTCCCTTTCCATTCACTGATTCCTGAAGGTAGACAAAAAAAGCTGGAGAAACTCAGCGGGTGAGGCAGCATCTATGGAGCGAAGTGTCTCGACCCGAAATTTCCTTCGCTCCATAGATGCTGCCTCATCCGCTGAGTTTCTCCAGCATTTTTGTCTACCTTCATAGTTTTACTACGGTATGTAGAAGGGAAATAAGCCAAACACAAGTTGCTGGAGGAACTCAGCAGCTCATTTGGCATTAAGAGAGAGAGTCAAGTGTGTTTTATTGCCATATGTCCTAAAATGGAACAATGTTTAGTTTATCATTGTCATGTCCGTGGAGGGACTGGATAGGCGACATTTCCAGAAGGAACTCTTCCTCCGATTTCTTTGACCCAGCCGTCGCATGTCCATTCCCTCCACAGACACTGCCTGACCCACTGAGTTCCTCCCATACCTCGTGCCTTGCTCAAAATTCCAGCATCTGCAGTGTCTGTTGCGAAATAAGCCAACTGTTTACTCTGACACTTGTGTTACTAAAGCCATCTGAACTATTCTTCTTGACGTCCGCTTCAGACTGGAGTGATTCTGAGCAGGCCCAGCAGCCATCCGCACTAACCGCTGTGGAGTTCGACGTGGCCAAGTACTTGGCCATCGGTCAGTGGCACCACTTGTCTGTGACACTGACCAAGGATAGTCGAAGACACAGTGCTGTTGTCGCCTACCTCAACGGGAAAGTGATCGGAACGTCTAAGGTAGATCATGTGGCCTTTAATTTTAAATTGACATCATTTCACAAATGTACATTAGAAAGATTTAAATGATTTAGAAAGATTTAAATGATTTAGAAAGATTTAAATGATTTAAAGAACTTCAAAAAAAAAAGTCCAAAAGCATCTTGAATTAATAGATAGCAGAAAAAAATGAGTGATATGATATTTCTCAGCATTGGACTAATAGGGAACCGTGAATTTTGTTGTGGGATTCTGAAAATGAGTTTAGTTAATTGTCACGTGTACCGAGGTACAATGAAAAGCTTTTGTTGCGTGCTAACCAGTCAGCGGAAAGACAATACATGATTAAAATCGAGCCATTCACAATGGGTAGATACATGAAAAGGGAATAACATGAATACCGTTTAATACAAGATAAATGCCAGTAAATGCCGATACAAGATAGTCCGAGGTCTTCAACAAGGTAGATAGTAGTTGTGGATGAGACACACAATGCTGGAGTAACTCAGCGGGACAGGCAGCATCTCTGGATAGAAGGAATGGTTGATCTTTCGGGTCGAGACCCTTCCTTCTCTCAAGAGATGCTGCCTGTCCTGCTGAGTTACTCCTGTATTCTGTGTCTATCTTTGGTGTAAACCAGCATCTGCAGTTCCTTCCTACACAGTAGTTTAGGACTGCTCGCTGGTTGTTGGTTGGATGGTTCAGTTGCCTGATAAAATCATGCAGCAACATTCTTACTGTAGCAATGAGATTTATCATTTACTGTACACTATATAACATGGTTGTGCCTTGTCCCTCCACAGATGCAGTATATCCAGACGTTCCCTGGAATGCATTTTACTTTGGACTCATCGGCTGTGGTCGATGTTCACGGAATTATTGGAACTCCCCAGATGTGGAAGCAGAAATCGTCCTTGGCTTGGCGCCTTGGCCCAACTTACCTATTTGAAGAGGCCATTTCTTCAGACACGGTTGAAGTCATTTACCAACTGGGGCCAAACTATTTGGGAAACTTTCAGTCGGTTCATTTGCCTGGTAGGTTGGTGACCCACAGACCACCAAAATAAATCAGTCTCAGTCAGTCCCCAAACTAACTTCTCATTTCCTATTTTACAGTGAGTGATTTGACCAGCACACCAGTGCCTTCAATACTTGTGGCCGAGGAGAAAGTATCCTTTGGGATCAACGTTATCTCTTCCGAAGTGATGACCATAACAGATATACGGAAGACATTCAATGAAGTGGACAGCAGATTAATCTCAAGTGAGGTATGTATGTTCACTGAGTAGCAACAGGTCAGTACAAAGGTGGACAAAAATGCTGGAGAAACTCAGCGGGTGCAGCAGCATCTGTGGAGCGAAGGAAATAGGCAACGTTACGGGTCGAGACCCTTCTTCAGACTTAGTTCAGTTCAGCTCAGTTTAGTTTATTGTCACGTTACCAAGGTGCAGTGAAAAGCTTCTGTTGCGTGCTCAGATTCAGATTCAGATTTAATTTTAATTGTCATTGATAGTGTACAGTACAGAGACAACAAAATGCATTTAGCATCTCCCTGGAAGAGCGACATAGCAAATGATTTGAATAAATAATAATAAGTGTCCGGGGGGGGTGGTGATTGGCAGTCACCGAGGTACGTTGTTGAGTAGTGTGACAGCCGCCGGGAAGAAGCTGTTCCTCGACCTGCTGGTTCGGCAACGGAGAGACCTGTAGCGCCTCCCGGATGGTAGGAGGGTTAACAGTCCATGGTTGGGGTGAGAGCAGTCCTTGGCGATGCTGAGCGCCCTCCGCAGACAACCAGTGCTAACCAGTCAACGGAAAGACAACAGATGATTACAATCGAGCCGTTCACAGTGTACAGATACATGATAAGGGAATAACGTTTAGTGCAAGATACAGCCAGTAAAGTCCGATCAAGGATAGTCCGAGGGTCCCCGATGAGGTAAATAGTAGTTCAGGACCACTCGCTAGTTGCAGTAGGATGATACAGTTGCCTGACAACAGCTGGGAACTCAAGGAACCTTGAGCAAAACACAAAGTGCTGGAAGAACTCTGTGGGTCAGGCAACATTTCAGGTCGGGTGCCTGCTTCAGTTTGAAGGAGATTCCTGACCCAAAGCGATGCCTGTCCATTCCCTCTGCAGATGTGGGTGCAGCAGTAGAGTTGCTGCCTCACAGCGCCAGAGACCCGGGTTCCATCCTGACAACAGGTGATGGGCTGGGCTACATCTACAATGGTGGGGAGTGTGGTGTGTGTGGGACTGGGCTACATCTACAGTGGTGGGGAGTGTGGTGTGTGTGGGACTGGGCTACATCTACAATGGTGGGGAGTGTGGTCTGTGTGGGACTGGGCTACATCTACAATGGTGGGGAGTGTGGTGTGTGTGGGACTGGGCTACCTCTACAATGGTGGGGAGTGTGGTGTGTGTGATGGATTGGGCTGGGCCACATCTACAATGGTGGGGAGTGTGGTCTGTGTGATGGACTGGGCTACATCTACAATGGTGGGGAGTGTGGTGTGTGTGATGGACTGGGCTACATCTACAATGGTGGGGAGTGTGGTGTGTGTGGGACTGGGCTACATCTACAATGGTGGGGAGTGTGGTGTGTGTGTGACTGGGCTACATCTACAATGGTGGGGAGTGTGGTGTGTGTGATGGACTGGGCTACATCTACAATGGTGGGGAGTGTGGTCTGTGTGTGGGACTGGGCTACATCTACAATGGTGGGGAGTGTGGTCTGTGTGGGACTGGGCTACATCTACAATGGTGGGGAGTGTGGTCTGTGTGTGGGACTGGGCTACATCTACAATGGTGGGGAGTGTGGTGTGTGTGGGACTGGGCTACATCTACAATGGTGGGGGAGTGTGGTCTGTGTGATGGTCTGGTCTACATCTACAAGGGGGGGGAGTGTGGTGTGTGTGGGACTGGGCTACATCTACAATGGTGGGAAGTGTGGTGTGTGTGGGACTGGGTTACATCTACAATGATGGGGAGTGTGGTGTGTGTGGGACTGGGCTACATCTACAATGGTGGGGAGTGTGGTCTGTGTGTGGGACTGGGCTACATCTACAATGGTGGGGAGTGTGGTGTGTGTGGGACTGGGCTACATCTACAATGGTGGGGAGTGTGGTGTGTGTGGGACTGGGCTACATCTACAATGGTGGGGAGTGTGGTGTGTGTGGGACTGGGCTACATCTACAATGGTGGGGAGTGTGGTGTGTGTGATGGACTGGGCTACATCTACAATGGTGGGGAGTGTGGTCTGTGTGTGGGACTGGGCTACATCTACAATGGTGGGGAGTGTGGTGTGTGTGGGACTGGGCTACATCTACAATGGTGGGGAGTGTGGTGTGTGTGGGACTGGGCTACATCTACAATGGTGGGGAGTGTGGTGTGTGTGATGGACTGGGCTACATCTACAATGGTGGGGAGTGTGGTGTGTGTGATGGACTGGGCTACATCTACAATGGTGGGGAGTGTGGTGTGTGTGGGACTGGGCTACATCTACAATGGTGGGGAGTGTGGTGTGTGTGGGACTGGGCTACATCTACAATGGTGGGGAGTGTGGTGTGTGTGGGACTGGGCTACATCTACAATGGTGGGGAGTGTGGTGTGTGTGGGACTGGGCTACATCTACAATGGTGGGGAGTGTGGTGTGTGTGTGGGACTGGGCTACATCTACAATGGTGGGGAGTGTGGTGTGTGTGGGACTGGGCTACATCTACAATGGTGGGGAGTGTGGTGTGTGTGACGGACTGGGCTACATCTACAACACTCTGACAAGCTGTGTATATCTCTGTATATATCCATCATTGTCTCTATGATTTACCATCTCACTACCGCTGAGCTACTGTGGGACACACTTTTGTTGTGGTGAAGATGCAATCCATGAGCAAGTTATGTTGATTGGTGGTACCAGGGTGGAGTTTCAGAGCTTCTCTCTGCTCCCACTGTTGTTCAAAGCGCTGGAATAAGCAGCGTAATTCATTGCATGTGTTAAAAACAAAATTGAATTTGTCTCCCTAATAGCTGTTCATCAAGGGCTCGAGAGATACTGATTTGCTTTCAGTTTTCTGCTACTAATGCTGGCGTGTTCATTTTCCCCTTTTGTTGCGGGCAGTTGGGGATTTCTTCGCGAGATGACGCGATGCCCATTGTCCTGGTGAAAAACACTGCCAGCCATCTCCCCGGGTCAGCCCGCACTATCGGCGCGGCTCTTGCATGCTTCTCTGGTAAGAAACGTGAAGTCATTTTACTGCAAATTAAAATAACAACATAATTACAGTAAAGACGGGTTAGTTTCATGTATTTTGTGTTTATTGTGTGTGGTGTTTTTTTTTACTGTTGCCGGAACAATTTCCCTCTTGGGATAAATACAGTTCTATCGAATCGTATCATAATTTAGTTATGCAACAGATAATGAACTAACTTTTAGTCAGTAATCTGGGATGTTAACTTAGAACCTTGAACACTACAGCACAGGGACAGGCCCTTCAGCCCACAGTATCATAGAAACATAGATAATAGGTGCAGGAGGAGGCCATTCGGCCCTTCGAGCCAGCACCGCCATTCATTGTGATCATGGCTGATCGTCCCCTGATCAATAACCCGTGCCTGCCTTCTCCCCATATCTCTTGACTCCACTAGCCCCTAGAGCTCTATCTAACTCTCTCTCGAATCCATCCAGTGACTTGGCCTCCACTACCCTCTGTGGCAGGGAATTCCATAAATTCACAACTCTCTGGGTGAAAAGGTTTTTTTCTCACCTCAGTCTTAAATGGCCTCCCCTTTATTCTAAGACTGTGGCCCCTAGTTCTGGACTCGCCCAACATTGGGAACATTTTTCCTGGCATTTAGCTTGTCCAGTCCTTGTATACTTTTATATGTTTCTGTGAGATCCCCCCTCATCAGTACTTAACGTGATGCCCAGACTAACTATTACCTGGCTGAACATAACCCATATCTCTCCATCCACTGCAGATCCATCTGCCTATCCAAAAGCCTCTTAAAAGCCAGGGTCTTATTTGCCTCGTACACCACTCACTCCTGGCAGCCCAGTACCATGCCCCACACATCTCCAACTTTGCCCCCTCACCTAAAGCTACACCCACTAATCTTTGATGTTTCCATCCTGGGAAAAGGCTCTGTCCCTCTATCTGTCCTATGACAATGTTATATTGTGATGGTGATATTGCTCATCACTGTTTGCACAAGTCTCATGAAGGGTTATCTTATCTGCCTCTCTCCCTGTCGGGAGAATGTTACCATAGGCTGGGCTGTGTTGGCCCTCTTCACCTCCACTCCACACACTAGGGGCCAATTAGCCTCAATCCATGTGTTTTTCTTTACATCTTTTGTTGTTGGTGGGGAGGAATTTCTCTGCGAGGAGAGACACACACACACACACACACACACACACACACACACACACACACACACACACACACACACACACACACACACACACACACACACACACACACACACACACACACACAATGCCCATTGAGCTGCTGAACGGCACTGCCAGACAACGTTACGTATAGGCTTTGTGTGTAATTCTTGGCACGTCTTTGGGAGGAAACCAGAGTATGGATGTGGCAACAGGGAGAACATGCAAACTCCACACAGACCGTGGACCCGCACACACTGGGCACAGGGACCGGGTGTGTGAGCTTACACCATGTATTGTAGCATCTGTAAAAACATCTGGCAGATCAGCGGCCCAGCTGAGCACTCTTCTGCCCTTTGTTTAAAAATGTCTGAAGATATTATTCAATGCAAAACAGGTTCTTATGGCTAACATAGACACAGAGTGCTGGAGTAACTCAGCGGGTCAGGCAGCATCTGCGGAGAACATGGATAGGTGACGTTTCACAGAGTGCTGGAGTAACTCAGCGGGTCAGGCAGCATCTATGGAGCTAAGGAATTAGGCAACCTTTCGGGCCAAAACGCTTCCGGGTTTTGGCCCGAAACGTTGCCTATTTCCAGAAGGGTTTCGGCCCGAAACGTTGCTATTTCCTTAGCTCCATAGATGCTGCTGCACCATAACTGAGTGGGTCAGGCAGCATCTGTGGAGAACATGGATAGGTGACGTTTCACAGAGTGCTGGAGTAACTCAGCGGGTCAGGCAGCATCTGTGGAGAACATGGATAGGTGACGTTTCACAGAGTGCTGGAGTAACTCAGCGGGTCAGGCAGCATCTGTGGAGAACATGGATAGGTGACGTTTCACAGAGTGTGGAGTAACTCAGCGGGTCAGGCAGCATTGATTAGTAGTGGTGTCAGAGGCTATGTGTAGAAGACAGGAGAATGGGGTTAGGAAGGAGAGATAGATCAGCCATGATTGAATGGCGGAGTAGACTTGATGGGCCAAATGGCCTAATTCTGCTCCTATTCCTTATGTCCTTATGACCGTATCTCTGGAGAACATGGATAGTTGACGTTTCGGATCAGGTCTTTTCTCTTCACTGCATAAGTGCAGCTGACCTGATGGTCAAACAGCCAATGATGTGGACATTTACACCAATGGATGCTGGAATCTGGAGCAACTAACAATCTGTTGGAGGGCAATCAGACTGAAGAAGGGTCCTGACCCAAAACGTCACCCAGCCTTTCTCTCCAGTGATGCTACCAGACCCCACTGAGTTACTCCAGCATTTTGTGTCTATCTTCAGTATAAACCAGCATCTGCAGTTCCTTCCTACACAGGTTCTTACGCCTGTTGGTAAGACAGTCACAATCACAATCATACTTTATTAGCCAAGTATGTTTTTGCAACATACGAGGAATTTCATTTGCCAAGTCAGTCATACAAATAAAAAGCAAGGGAACACACAAAATACTTAATAATAATAATAATAATAATAATAATTTTATTTATAGAGCACTTTAAAAACAAACATAGCTGCAACAAAGTGCTTTACATCACTAATCATTGACAAAAAAGTTAATACACACCAAAAATAACAATCAAAAGAAATAGTAGGAAAAGACAGGTAAAATAAAGAAACATCAAAAACACCACAAACAGAAGCAAAGCCTCAGGCATGGTCAAAAGCCAGGGAGTACAAATGTGTTTTAACACTGGATTTGAAGATGGACAGTGAGGGGGCCTGTCTGATGTGCAATGCACATTCTAACATAAACATCCACCACAGTGACTCCTCCACATTCCTCACTGTGATGGAAGGCAAAAATAGTTCAATCTTTTCCCTGATCACGCTGATTGGTGTTACGTTGACTGATTTGAAATTGTACCTGATTAGTTAGACTATTTTGAAACATCTACATTGAGCTGCTTAAGCCATTAAGTAAATACAAGTATTTTTTAAATATCTTTTTTTTAAATCTTTGTAAGAAAATGCTGCTGTTATAATTTGAATCCTTATGATTATATATGTCTCCTGTATCATGTCTGGGGAAATCCAACCATGTACTCTTCTGTGGTTTTCTAATATTTGTATAGATACATATCTTCCAAACTGGCAAAGTCTTGGCTAATTTGTCACTGGTGCATGGGACCCCATTATCACCATCGGAATGGGTGTAGGGGATCAACAAATAAGTCAGTGTGAGAGGCTTGCTGAAGGATTGACACGGGGCCCAGGAGTTTGCAGAGATTGATAAGGGAATTGTTTTGAAGATAATCCTTACTATTTATTTGATTGCTGTAATTAGTCCTTGGAAATTGTTCCCTTTGTCTTTAGAATGAGGTGACAAAGCGAGGTCCCAAATGCCCAGCGCAAGTGAAAGGCCCCTTGATACAATTTGTAATGAGCGGAACTACTAAAGGCTGAGGGTCTGGACAAATTGCACAGACTAATTTCAGCACCATTATTTACCCCATGCTGTGGTAGCATTCTGTTATAAACAAGTCATCAAGACCTTCTAGATCTTTCTGCTGAAATATTCTGAAAAGGTTTATTTTATTGTAGCAATTACACTGTGTTCTATTCCCTTTTGAGAAAATCCTTTAATTAAAAAAACAAAGTCTATCAATACTTTATCCTGGCATGTATGAATTGATTGCACCCTTAATATTAATGTTTCCAGTTATATTGCACTGTAGTGCTAACTTGGCTCAATGGTAACGCACTAGCCTGAGTCAGAAAGTAGCAAATTCCAGCTGAACTCTGCCGGATCCAAGAGCATCCTGGCCAGATCTTGTGTAGAACACAGAATGCTGGAGTAACTCAGCGGGTCAAACAGTATCTCTGGAGGACATGGACAGGTGGCGTTTCAGGTTGGGACCCCTCTTAAAATTGATTGTAGTAGAGGGGGGAGAAAGCTGGAGGTGGGACAAGGCTCGGCAAGTGACAGATAGATTGAGCAAAGGTCTGAAGACGGGTCTCGACCCAAAACATCACCTATTCCTTTTCTCCAGAGATGCTGCCCGACCCACTGAGTTACTCCAGCATTCTGTGTCCTTCTTCGTGCGATAGATGGATACAGGTGAGGGAGATTTTGAATGGCAGATGGGTGCATAAAGGTTAGAGATGAAAAGAAAACAAAAGATATTTTAGCTTTGGAGATACAACGTTGAAACAAACAGGCCCTTCGGCCCACCGAGTCCGAACCGACTAGCGATTCCCGCACACTAACACTATCCTACACACTAGGGACAATTTACAATTTTACCAAAGCCAATTAGCCTACAAACCTGTACGTCTTTGGCATGTTGGAGGAAATTGGAGCACCCGTAGAAAACCTACGTGGTCACGGGGAGAACGTACAAACTCCGTACAGACAGCACCCGTAGTCAGGATCGAACCCGTGTCTCTGGCGCTGTGAGGCAGCAACTCTACCGCTGCGCTACTGTGTCCCACCCCCCCTCTATAAAGGTGAGTAAAGGGGGAAAGCTGGAAAAGAGAGATGGTGTTGGGACAAAGTGGCAAGTGATGGGTGGATACACGTGAGGTGGTGGCAGGGGGGTGAGTGGCAGATGTGTGGAGATGGTGACAAAGGCTAGAGGTGACAAGGAGGCATTAAAGATGTCGGATACGGAGTGAGGAGGAGTGGAATGTAACGTTTATTCCACTTCTTATCTCACACCCATTTGCCCCCTTGTCCCTGGCCTTCGTCCACCCATCTCCCAATTAAAGATCTCCCTCATCTGTGTCCACTTGCAGGCGTTGCCCACCCTCACCTCTCCTGTTTACTCGCCCCCTACTACAATCAGTCTGAAGAAGGGTCCTGATCCTTTCATTTCATTCCCTATTAAAGTTAGTTCCACCCCGGTCATTCCTTCTTCTCTCCGCTCCCGTCCGGCAGAAGGTACAGAAGCTTGAAAGCGTGCACCACCAGACTCAGGAACAGCTTCTTCCCCTCTGTTATCAGACTTCCGAACGGTCCTTCCATAAGCTAGGGTACTGTCCGATTCACCTCTACCCCATTGTGAAAGTGGGATAACATTGAACTAGTGTGGATGGGTGATCGATGATCGAAATGGACTTGATGGGCTGAATGGGCCTATTTACAAGCTGTATCTTTATATCAACCAATCCACATATGTTTTGTTTCTTTCTCTGCAGATGCTGCCAGACCCGCCGAGTGTTTACATCGTTTTATTTTTTACCTCCGCATACTTTTATCTTTAAACTTCTGGGTTTGAAGCTCGCGATGTGTGAACACTGAACTGCCTGGGTTTATCTTTCAGGAGTCAGAACATTTGTTTCCAGTCCTGCTGCCAACTGCTTACAATTCCTCGGTGGTCCTGCTGTGATATTAGGCCTGGTTGCCATGGCGTCTGATGATGGTGAAATGTATGCAGCTATTAAAGTTCTGATTTCCGTTCTGAATGGCAGTACGCTCTGCGAAAGGGAGATGCAACGTATTAAAGGCTACAGGGTAAAATGACCAATTTAGAAATGATTAAATCCATATTGGCTGCCCGAGTTAAACGCTATTACGGAATTCTAAAAGACGTATTAATCTTCAAAGTTCATAATCATTCTGAAGGTCAATTAGAATCTGTTATCAGTTGATTTTTGACGATAATCTTGTAAATATTATGTCAGATTATTTACTTTTCCAATATTGGATAATTATGACCTCCATGGAAGTCAAATGTAAGAAAGATGATTAAAATCTTTCCCTAAAAACTGAACCCCAACTTGGGTTCAATTTAATGCATGGTATGATTTTCCTCATGTTTTGAAGTGTTCTTGCCTATAGCTTGTTCATGGCAAACAATGATTTATTCTTGTGAAGTTGTGATTTCCCCTTCATACCTCCTGCTCAAGATGACACCACTAGCCATGGGCACCAAATGTTGGAGTAAATCTATGACCCGTTGAGTTACTCCAGCATTTTGTGTCTATCTTCATTGTAAACCAGCATCTGCAGTTCCTTCCTGCACATACCACCAGCAACCTGCCAGCTCATTTGCCAACATAAGTTGTCTGAGAAGGTCATGTCTCGCGACCATTGTTGATCACTCCCGGTTAAATGTCTCGACCCGAAACGTCACCCATTCCTTCTCTCCAGAGATGCTGACTGTCCCGCTGAGTTACTACAGCTTTTTGTGTCATTGCTGATCTCTCTTTCCCTATCTGTGGAATTATTGCTTAAAACAAGGAGGTGCCAATTTGTTCTGGCGAACCCCATCCATCGTGCCATTACAACATGCATTTTGTACACCAAAGTCCAATGTGTGTTTCTAGACTTAAGCTGTCAGGAATTAAGTTATGTTGCTAATAAAATATCGTCTGGGTCAGTCAATTGAAGAATGCTGCTATTTATTAGATTATTGTCTTTAGTTACACAACATACAATTATCAACTGTTAATAATACTTCTATTTTTTAATGCTTTGTAGTTCAAGTTGAACAAAATCAATGAATTGCTTCAACCCAGGGATAACAATTTGATTGGCTTCCTGTGTTCTTCACGGTATTGATTCGAAATTAGACAACTTAGATCAAAATAAATATTTAAACTCAGCACCAATGTTGAGTGAATAGTCTTGCATATAAATAATCCAAATAGAAAAGTTGCACCTTTCTGTGAGAATGTCCTAGTTATTCCTGTTGCAAAATAATCCAGTCTTAAAAATTGCCCTTGGACACTTTTAGTTTGCAGTAAATAAATATTTAAATTATTTGAACTACAAAGTCTATGTGTTTCAATGTCGAGGTAAAATAGGGAAACAATTACAAGGCTTCCGATAACTTCCTTTTGACAATTAGAAGTTGTAAATAAATGTTGAATTTTCCACTTATTTAAGTTCAGTCATATAATTAAAACAACAGTGTCAGGAGCAGGACAGTGGCTCAAAAGAGGGTGGCACAGTGGCACAGCGGTAGAGTTGCTGCCTTACAGCATCAGAGACCAGGGTTCGATCCTAACTCTGGGTGCTGGCTGTACGGAGTTTGTACGTTCTCCCCCTGACCACGTGAGCTTTCTCCGGGGGCTCCGGTTTCCTCTTATATTCTGAAGATGTGCAGGTTTGTAGGTTAATTGGCTTCTGTAAATTGTCCATAGTCTGTAGGATAGACCAGTGTACGGGCGATTGGGCTGAAGGGCCTGTTTCCACGCAGTATCTCTAAACTAAACTTAAGGAAGATGGTTCAAGAATTGAAAGTTGGACTATCAGGTCATTTTAATGAAAGGCTGTGTATGTGAAGCTCTAATCTTTAGTTTCTGATGCTCTGTGACAGTTACATTGTGCTGTGACTTTATCTCCTGCCTGTTGTGCTAAGGCCAATGTGGTCATGTTTAACTCTGCCCATTCCACACAGCTGTTGGCGCTGCTACTTAAACGGAGAGCACGGCTTCTGAACGCCAGGATCTTCCAGCTGGTCCTCACCATAGTTGGCACGGTGGAACTAGGCCGTGGAACGTCCACAATTCACAACCAGTCTGCTTTCAGGGACCTGCTCTGTGACTTTGAGGTGAATGGACTTTGAAAATAATGTCAGCTAAGGCTCGTCTTGTCATTGAATCTTGCGGGTTGAAGCCATAATGACTCTGTTTATGACAAGGAATCTGCAAATACACTCTTATAGAACATAAAGCAGGACAGGAACAGGCCCTTTGGCCCACTATATCTGTGCCAACCCAACCAATTTTAATTACCCCCACCTGCCTGCACACAGTTTCTAACCTCCTATCTCCAGCTTGTTTATGTACTTGTCTAAATGTAGTTATCATAATTACTCCCACCACTTCCTCGCCAAAATCCCTCATTGTTCTCCCCCCACCCTCACAGCCGTTCCCTAGACCAGTGATTCACAACCTGGGGCCATCCATGGCAAATTTCATGGAGCCACAGAAAGACTTTGGGATTTAGGGGGCCACAGGTTCAATGAAGGGGGCCACAGAGTTACCTCCTAAATTGCCTCCTAAATTTCAGTTCTAATAAATTTAAATCTAAGTAGTTGAAATATTGTTGATGTTTGTGGAATAGAATAAAAGAGGATATATCTGCAATTAATAGACACTGATATTTTTATGGAAGGTATTATAATATTGAAGTACTTTTTTTCCGCTAATAATGTCAGTGGTGGGGGGGCACAGAAAAATTAAAAGATCCCAAGGGGGCCATGAGCTAAATAAGGTTGGGAACCACTGCCCTAGACAACGGCTCCTTCATTTATTATTAAAGCTTTATTTCAGACACCGGTCCATATACACATCAAACAGTACAAAGAATTACAAAGATACATTAAGAAATTGCATATTAGCCTAAAATATATACAAGCTATTGCACCAATGCCATCTTAGCCTAGAAGCCATTGTCTAAGAGGGAATAAAAAAGGTCCTTGATAGTGTTTGCTGAGGCAGTGTGAAGTGTAGATGGAGTCGATGGAGGGTAGATGAGTCTGTGTGATGGACCGGGCCACATTCACAAGTCTTCACAGAGTCTTGTGGCCTTGGGGGATGTTGCTCATCTTTATTAACAGAATGATATATATATTTTTTTCCAGATTTGGTCACATGCTCCTGAAAAACTCGACCTTCTGCTTCTTAGACACTTAATGGATCTTCTCAAAAGCAGGTCGGGGCATTTTAATGTAATCTTTAGCCATTGCATGAAACTTAGTTTTGCTGTGTTGGGCAAGTGAATCACAGATTTAATATGTGCCGATGGAAGTTCTTAAATCAAATTATCTACAATTTAGTTGAGAGATACAGTGTGGAAACAAAAGTGCTGGAGAAACTCAGCTGCTACGGTCAGGCAAACGCCCGTTGCCATGCGGTGAGAACAGAGAGGGTGAGAAGGGGTATCTTCCCAAAGGCCATTCGGACTGTAAATGCCTATCTCACCAGGGACTAACTCTACTGAACGTTTTTCCTTCCATTATTTATTATGTAAAGGTATATGTGTGTTATGATTGTGTTTATAGGTTGTTTGGCTTTTTGCACAAAAGTCCGCGAGCATTGCCACTTTCATTTCACTGCACATCTCGTATGTATATGTGACAAATAAACTTGACTTGACTTGACTTGACTTGACTTGACTTGCAGCTTGACTTGACTTGGGTGCAGCAGCAGCATCTATGGAGCGAGCCTGCAGCCAAATAGGCAACTGTTTCCAACCGAAACCCTTACCCGGGTTTCGGATCCCGAAAACGTTGCCTATTTCCTTCGCTCCATAGATGCTGCTGCACCCGCTGAGTTTCTCCAGCACTTTTGTCGACCTTCGATTTAACAGCATCTGCAATTCCTTCTTAAATACAGTGCCCTTTGGCCCACTGAGTCCACACCGACCAGTGATCACCTGTACACTAGTTGTATCGTTCACACAGAAACCCATTAACCTACAAACCTGCATGTCTTTGGAAAGTGGGAGGAAACCGAAGTACCCGGAGAAAACCCACGCAGTCACACTTTCACCCACTTTAGTGTCATCTACAAACTTTCTATTCGTATACTCTACATTCTCATCCATGATTAAAGCCACAGACACCAGCGGTTCCAGCACCGACCCGGCATCTGCAGTTCCACCATACAATACACTTATCAAATGCCTTTGCTGAAATCCATATAGATATCCTCTAGGATATTGTCCTCTTTGTCCTGAATAACTTGGTGGTGCAGCAGTAGAGTTGCTGCCTTACAGCGAATGCAGCGCAGGAGACCCGTGTTCGATCCCGGCTACGGGCGCTGTCTGTACGGAGTTTGTACGTTCTCCCCGTGACCTGTGTAGATTTCCCCCAAGATCTTCGGTTTCCTCCCACACACCAAAGACGTGCAGGTTTGTAGGTTGATTGGCTCGGTAAATGTAAAAGATGTCCCTCGTGGGTGTGGGATAGTGTTAGTGTGCGGGGATCGCTGGCCGGCGCGGACCCGGTGGGCTGAAGGGCCTGTTTCCGCGCTGTATCTCTAAACTAAACCCTCGGCCACGGGGGAAAATGGAGGAGGTCTGGCCAAGTTCTGTGCCTTCCACCACACTGATGAATGCTGTGGTGGATGTTTGTGTAAATTTTTATTGTGGTTGTGTGTTCTTTATTATTGTACCGCTGCTGACAACCCAAATACCACTGACCCTGGTTGTGTGGCAAATACATTCTATCTAATTCTATCTGTTGCTTGCTTCTTGATTGTGTTTTGTTCTTATCCTATCCTATGATTCTAGTTTTCTGTCTTGTAACTAATGGCCTGGGGTTTGGATAGTGTCAAGGAATGGCCGAATGGTGCAGTGAATTTTCTGAAACTATAGCATAGCAACTTCACAATGTGTCTCCTTTCTCCTCAGTGATGGAGGCAGAAATGCAGCAGTGATGCACAGGCTCCAGGTGGCACAGAGACTTGTATTTCTCCTGAATGATCCAAATAATACCAGAACCAAGGTTCATCTCATACAAACTATCCTTGCAGATCTGCTGAAAAATTGCTTCAGTATAACAGATTTTCTCAGGTAATGTTTCGGGGATTGCTCTCTTTGTGAACTTATGCTCGTGTTGTTTTTGTATGAATGTTTTATTTCGGTCAGATCAAAATCGTCTTGGTTTAGAGACACAGCACGGAACCAGGCCCTTCGGCCCACCGTGTCCATGCTGACCATCGATCACCCGTTCACACTAGTTCTATGTTATCGCACTTTCTCGTCTGCTCCGGTTTCCTCCGACATCCCAAAGATTTGTGCGTTTGTAGTCAAATTGCCCCCCAGTGGTCACAAGGAGAACGTGCAAACTCCACACAGACAGCACACCAACGGCAGGATTGAACCCGGGGCTCTGGAGCTGGGCGGTACTGTACCAGCTGCACCACTGTGCTGCCCTTAATTAGGAATCATTCTTTCAAAACAATCTTGTCATTTATATCTCCTTATTTGACGTACCTCTGTGAAACACCTCTCACTAGTCAAGGCAATGTTATTTTTTGGCTGCCAGTGAAACGACTAACATACATTGTGATGAAATAGTAGCATAAATGGAGACACACTTGAATGCTAATTACAATTGAAATATTGAATATTCTGTGTTTAAGGATTGGCCTATTTCTCACCTACACTTTGCCTCCAGCGTCCATGAGTGAGACGTTTATTTCACTGGAGAGAGTTTCCGATACTTCAATAGATGGTGAGACTTTTTTAACTTATTCCACAGAGTTTTACATGAAAGTTTGTCCTTTACTAAACCCAGTCTCCCTCCCTCTCACTTCCCTTGTCATTTGAAGTCATAAATCAAGTTAGTGGAAGAACGATATGGTTAAGAAATCAGCTGTTGAAGATGCTGCTGGATGTATCGTGTGTTGATCACCTCACCCTCAGTGCAAGGTAGTTGTCCTTTTGGAAATGTATTCATGTTTAAAACTGCTCGCCACCAAACTAAATGCTCTCTTCCCCCCCCCCCATGTTGTTTCCGGCAGAGACCGGGAGAAAATGTTCACATCGCTGGGGCCAGATTGGTTCTTTCTCTTCTTGCAAGATCATCTCCACCCGACCACGGTGATCCTGAGCGCCAGACTGATGCTGAGTTTCCTGTACGATCCCACGCTGCTGGCCAAGTTCAGAGACGGCGTGGCGGGGAATGTCTGGCTGGGAAACAGCACGGCAGACTGTAATATCTTAATGGGTAATGCCCATAAATCCAGAGCATTCAGTTTAGTTTATTGTCACGTGTACCGGGGTACAGTGAAACGTACCCAGTCAGCGGAAAGACAACACCCGATTACAATCGAGCCATTTACAGTGTACAAATACAGGATACACCAAGGCAAATTCCGTGTCCGTGTACATACTTGGCCAATAAACTTATTCATTCATTCATTCATTCATGATAAGGGAATAATGTTTAGTGCCTCTTGCGTCTATTCATGTAGATTCCGTCTTTCATTCAATTTCTTCCTCTGTACATTTTGTTTCATTCTCTGCAGATTTGGACAATGAGGTTCCGTTCCATATTACCATACAACATAGGCACAGAATTGGACCATTCAGCCCATCGAGTCTAATTCCCCATTCAATCATAGAGTCATATGGCCCTTTGGCCCAACTTGCCATGCTGACCAACATGCCCCATCTACACTAGTACCACCTGCCTGCTTTTGGCCCATATCCCTTTAAACCTAGCCTATCCATGTCCCTGTCTAAATGTTTCACAAACATCTCAACTACCTCCTCCATACACCCACCATCCTTTGTGTAAAAATGTAATCCCCATTGCGCCCCATTCATTTAATGCTTTTGTTGTAAGTACGATGTCGAGTTCAATAAACTATGTAAATGATCAAAAATATTATGCAGTTTAAAAAACCCTCTCCAGAAAACCAAAATGAATTCTTGCTTTTGATTTGTTGTTGTAGACAATATCAAATCTTGCATGCCTGCCTGTAGTAAGTCACCGTGCATAATACCCGGACTGGAAATGATTCAAATCTTTCTGAATCGGCACATGGCCATACCTCAGATCCACATTATCCTGGCTGCATTGGTCTTACACAAGCCACTTGTTGAGATGCCAGAAGTCTGGGAGGTAAGGTCTTGCTGACTGTACAAAGTGAACCTTGCCATGTTTGTTGTTTGTTGTTTGTTGTTGCCACTTTCAGACGGTTCACACGCCCGTATTTGATGCCGTTACTGAGATACAAATGTCCAACGCACAACTTCAACAGGTAGAACGAAGGAAGTAGCATGCTCAAAATGTAGAAACAAGGAACCACAGATGCTGTTTAGTTTGGAGATACAGCGTGGAAACAGACCCTTCAGACCAATTAGTCCGTGCTGGCCATTTATCGCCCAAACATTTATCGCCCACTAGGGGCAATTTTACAGAAGCACGTCTTTGGAGTTTGGGAGGAAAACGGAGCACCTGGAGGAAACCCACACGGTCCCAGGGAGAACGTACAAACTCTGTACAGATACCACTCCTTGTCAGGATCGAACCAGGGTCTCTGGTGCTGTAGGGCAGCAAGTCTACCGTTGCAGTTTAGTTTATTGTCACATATACCGAGGTACAGTGAAAAGCTTTTGTTGCGTGCTATCAAGGCAGCAGAAAGACAATACATGATTACAATCGAGTCTTTTACAGTGTACAGATACATGATAAGGGAATAATGTTTCTTGCAAGGTAAAGCCAGCAAAGTCTGATCAAGGATAGTCCGAAGGTCACCAAGGAGGTAGATAATAGCCACTGTGCCGACCTACCTTGTTAATAGACACAAAATGCTGGAGTAACTCACTGGGTCAGGCAGCATCTCTGCAGAACATGGGTAGGTGATGTTTCTGGTTGAGACCCTTCTTCAGACAGATGCTCACATCTGTGGATTATCTCAACCACTTGACAGCTGATGCATTGCTTCTGAAGGGCACTCACTGTAAGGATGATGGGACCCATGTAACTAATTATCATACAAAGTCTCACATTCAGCAGGGGTAAGCAAGCAATAATCTGTTTACATGATGTCATGAGGAATAGGTGTAGAATTAGGCCATTCGGCCCATCAAGTCTACTCCGCCATTTAATGATGGCTGATCTATCTCCCTCCTAACCTAATTCTCCTGCCTTCTCCCCATAACCCCTGAAACCCATACTGATCAAGAATCTATCTACCTCTGCCTTAAAAATATTCATTGACTTGGCCTCCACAGTCTTCTCTGCCTCAGAGGGCGGTGGAGGCTGGTTCTCTGGATACTTTCAAGAGAGAGCTAGATAGGGCTCTTAAAGATAGCGGAGTCAGTGGATATGGGGAGGAGGCAGGAACGGGGTACTGATTGGGGATGATCAGCCATGATCACATTGAATGGCGGTGCTGGCTCGAAGGGCCGAATGGCCTACTCCTGCACCTATTGTCTATTGTCTATTATCACTCTATGGGGTTGTTGAGAAATGTATTCCATGTCACAGCAGGGACAAATGGTCGAAATGTGAAAAATGGTGGTGATTTTCACAACTTAATGCCCATAATTATTGTTAATGACCGAGATTGGCCGTTACGATGACCTCTATGACTGAATGTCACGGTGTCGATCAAAGCCACGAGAGCAGATCGATCTCCAGTGCAGATCCACCGAATGTGTATTTAAACCAGGATCTATTTTCTAGGTGGACCTCGACACAATGATTTCTTGGCTTCTTGAACAAGTCAGACCTAATCCAAGAGAAAAGTCGACAAAACTCCCTCCTGGATTGTGCATTGAAGCTGCTTTGATGCTGCTGAGGATGATGAGAGCCATATTGAACCTGGTAAGGAAACTCTCCTTTGTTCAAATATGCTGCAAACATGTAAAGTGTAGGAAGGAACTGCAGATGCTGGTTTACACAGAAGATAGACACAACATGCTGGAGTAAAGGCCTGTCCCACTTTCACAAACTAATTCACAACCTTTTTTACTCGTGGACATTTTTCATCAGGCTAGAAAAACACCCCGACCTACTTGATGTCACGAGTACCTACGACTGGCATCACGGCCTTCTACGACCTACCTACGACCTTGTGACGACCATGCTGCGAGTATGAGTCAAGGGCAAACTCGGCAGAGGTGGTGAATTAGGTTGTGAAAGTGGGACAGGCAGCATATCTGGAGAGAAGGAATGGGTGACGTTTCAGATCGAGACCAATCTTTAGACTCTGAACCCTGTCCCTGACTCTGAAGAAGGCGTACATGTAGAAACATAGAAACATAGAAATTAGGTGCAGGAGTAGGCCATTCAGCCCTTCGAGCCTGCACCGCCATTCAATATGATCATGGCTGATCATCCAACTCAGTATCCCGTACCTGCCTTCTCTCCACACCCCCTGATCCCCTTAGCCACAAGGGCCACATCTAACTCCCTCTTAAATATAGCCAATGAACTGGCCTCAACTACCCTCTGTGGCAGAGAGTTCCAGAGATTCACCACTCTCTGTGTGAAAAAAGTTCTTCTCATCTTGGTTTTAAAGGATTTCCCCCTTATCCTTAAGCTGTGACCCCTTGTCCTGGACTTCCCCAACATCGGGAACAATCTTCCTGCATCTAGCCTGTCCAACCCTTTAAGAATTTTGTAAGTTTCTATAAGATCCCCTCTCAATCTCCTAAATTCTAGAGAGAACCAGATGGATCAGCATGGAAGATCAATGAGCAATGGAACATACGTCATATTTTAACACTAACAAGATCATTGCCCGAGGAATCGGGTGTCAAGTTGGTACATCAGAACAACCATTAATATGAATGTCAGAAGAAGGGTCTTGACCTGAAACATCACCCATTCCTTCTATCCAGAGATGCTGCCTGTCCTGCTGAGTTACTCCAGCATTTTGTGTATCAGGGTGTAAAGAATCAGCAAATCACCCAGAACCAGCAGTGTACCAGGTGTGGACATTCTACACAACAGCGGGCAGATCAACTTGATGTCCATCGCTTTTATGAGTTTCATTTGTATTAGGTGAAAACAGAAGTCGTGTAGTTCCGTTTATTTTTGTTGATAGGGACCGCTCGGAAGCGGGCGTTACGGCCCACCGAGTCCGCGCCGACCAGCGATCCCTGCACACTAACACTATCGTCCCCACCCTGGGGACTATTTACAATTTTTATCAAGCCAATTAGCCCTCAAACCAAGTTCAAGTTCAAGTGTACGTCTGTACGTCTTTGGAGTGTGTGAGGAATCTGGAGCTCCGGGAGAAATATTTCTACCTGAAACATTAACTCCATTTCTCTCTCCACAGATGCTGACCGACCTGCTGAGTGTTTCCACCATTTTTTGCTCTATCCCTGACATATTGTTGAGTAAACCATTAACAGGTTGCTCTGTATAGCAGCTTGAATGTAGAAGAATGCTGACCGCAGTAGAGGTCGCTAGCTATCTACAGTGGTCTGGTTCAAACAGTAATAGGTTTTGTTCTTCCAGCCTCCCTCAGGAAGTGACAGCTCATGGGACGTCACCTACCCAGGCAGCGTGATACAGTTCTTCACCCGTGCTTATCACATGTTCTCCAGTGACCCTCTCTGGAAGTCACCAGAGTTCCTGCAGGCATTGGCTGCTGCTGCGTTCCATGTGGATCAACCTCCTCGTCACACGGTATGTGTTTATGCAGCTTAGTCACTTCACGTAATGTACGTCCCGCCGTTTTGACACATCCCATTTAAATATCACAAATCAACCCCAAACTGAACCTCAAAGTGCTGCCAAGCAGCACAAAGAGTAAAATAACATGTTAGATTCAGATTCAATTTTAATTGTCATTGTCAGTGTACAGTACAGAGACAACGAAATGCATTACAGCGTTATAGTTGACATGCATTATAATGCTGGTGCTGCTTCAGGGAAAGCGCAGGTCATAAGGTCATGTGATAGGAGTAGAATCAGGCCATTCGGCCCATCGCGTCTACTCTGCCATTCAATCACGGCTGATCTATCTCTCCCTCCTAACCCCATTCTCCTGCCTTCTCCCCATTACCTCTGACACCCGTACTAATCAATAAACCAACCAACTCTGCCTCAAATATATCCATTGACTTGGCCAGTGGATAAAATAATTCCACAGATTCACCACCCTCTGACTAAAGAAAT
Organism: Leucoraja erinaceus; assembly: GCF_028641065.1. NCBI lineage: Eukaryota > Metazoa > Chordata > Chondrichthyes > Rajiformes > Rajidae > Leucoraja > Leucoraja erinaceus. The sequence goes on along the minus strand of NC_073410.1, from coordinate 1,309,218 downwards.
TTCTCCTCATCTCCTTCCTAAAAGAACGTCCTTTAATTCTGAGGCTGTGCCCTCTAGTCCTAGACTCTCCCACTCGTGGAAACATCCTCCCCACATCCACTCTATCCAGGCCTTTCACTATTCTGTACGTTTCACTAATGTGATGCCGGTGAGGGAGAAGTTATTCCTGGTAAAACAAACTGTGATGTTGGAGCAATTGCCTTTTTGTTTGCATCTCCCCCCTTGGCCAGGTTGATTGGGGACTGCTGGTGCAGGAGAATCCAAGCTGTAACGCTGAGACTCAGCTCCACCCCGCCCAGAAGCAAGTGACGGAATTCATTCACACTCTCCTTTTGGACAGCTTGTTGAACACACCTGCAAACAAACTGCTGCATCCGGTGGAGATACTGGTCGAGGTGGGTATCTGCTCTTTGTTTAGATAAAGACACAGACACAAACTACTGGAGTAACTCAGTGGGCCCTTGATATTGAGGGAGTGCAGCGTAGGTTCACAAGGGATGGCAGGACTGTCATATGCTGAGAGAATGGAGCGGCTGGGCTTGTACACTCTGGAGTTTAGAAGGATGAGAGGGAATCTCATTGAAACATGTAAGATTATTAAGGGTTTGGACACGCTAGAGGCAGGAAACATGTTCCCGATGTTGGGGGAGTCCAGAACCAAGGGCCACAGTTTAAGAATAAGGGGTAAGCCATTTAGAACGGAGATGAGGAAAAACTTCTTTGCACAGAGAGTTGTGAGTGTGGAATTCTCTGCCTCAGAGGGCGGTGGAGGCCGGTTCTCGAGAGAGAGGGCTCTTGAAGATAGTGGAGTCAGGGATATGGGGAGAAGGCAGGAACGGGGCACTGATTGTGGATGATCAGCCATGATCACATTGAATGGCGGTGCTGGCTTGAAGGGCTGAATGGCCTCTACTCCTGCACCTATTGTCTATTGTCTATTGGGACAGGCAGCATCTCTGGAAAGAAGGAATGGGTTTAGTGTGAAGAAGCATATCTATTGTTCACATTGGGGGCAATTTACAGAAACCCATTAACCTACAAACCTGAATGTCTTTGGAATGTTGGAGGAAACTGGAGCACCCGTGGTCACGGGGGGAATGTACAAAGTCCGTACAGACAGCACCCATAGCCAGTATTGAACCTGGGTCTCTGGCGCTGTAAGGCAGCAACTCTAGTGCTGTGCCACCCAGACTTGGAGGGATATGGGTTTTGTATCTGGCATGAATGTTGTTGCATTACAGATATATACTGTTACTGATAGAGTACTGTTCTACGTCTGATAATGTAGTTTAGTTTATCATTGTCATGTTATTGTTATTTTGATTTTTCCTATTGTGGTGGATATTATTTTATTGTCGATTTGCAGTATTATATTGGGCTTGTTATTAAGGACATAGGAAATTGTAAGAGGAATGGATTACACAGATCAATATTAGACTTTCCCCAACCAAATCCATTGCCCTTTATTAGAATCATATGGTGGTACAGCGTGGACACGGGCCCATCGGCAGAACTTGCCCGCACCGACCAACATATCCCATCTACAATGCACCTGTCAAACTGTTTCTTAAACGTTGGGTTAGTCCCTGCCAAAACTATCTCCTCCAGCAGCTCGTTCAATACACCCGCCATCCTTTGTGTGAAAAAGTTACCCATCAAATTCCAATTCAATCTTTTCCCCTTCATATTAAACCAATGTTGTCTGGTCCTCGATTTCCCTACCCTGGGCAAGAGACTCTGTGCATCTACCCGATATATTCATTGCATGATTTTGTACACCTCCATAAGATCACATACACCTCTATAAGATCATTGTCAAGTATTTTATGAATTCTTTTCTAAGTCCTTGATATGGTGGGAAGAACATCTAGCCTTCCACGATGGTCAAAGTCAGGCCTCCTGTGCCAACCCCTCCACATACACAGACAAAGAAACACATCATCACACACCCCAACTACAGATTCTCCAAAGCAAAAAGAGGGGAACTTTGATGTTCCCCACAGAAAAGAGTTCTGCACATTGGGTGGAAATGATGTCCACCAATTATTCTCGGTTATTTGGAATCTATGAGAGTGATGAAAACATAGAAACATAGAAATTAGGTGCAGGAGTAGAGGCCATTCACACTTCGAGCCTGCACCGCCATTCAATATGATCATGGCTGATCATCCAACTCAGTATCCCGTACCTGCCTTCTCTCCAAAGCAAAAAAGAACTGGGAACTTTGAGTTGATTCCCCACAGTTCTTCTCAAAAGAGTTCTGCACCCATTGGGTGGAAATGATGTCCAACCCCAATAAGATCCCCTCTCAGTGATTTGGAATCTATGAGAGTGATGAAAACATACTGTCAGTATTACAAGAAAGCTTTCGACATGCTGTTGTGGTTGGTTGCAGGTTATTTTGTATAAGCTGTTTCCTAATACGATTCCTAGACCTTTACAATGTGTGACTTTCCGTTGCTGCAGAGCTCACCAGCAAATGCAACTGAAGAACAGAGGAAGTCATTCCAGACGGCAATGTTACTCTTCATCATGGACATACTGCGCAACATCACCGAGGCATATCCAATGATCAAGCCCATGGTCAGAGATGGTCAGTCACAGGCAGAGCCTAGACATTCCTTCATTACCAGCTTTTGATTGAGTAACCAAATGCTGCCGTCTGTTTTGTGAACCAGACCAAGCCCTGCTCATCTCCCCATATTCCGTTAGCCCTAAGAGCTAAATCTAACTCTCTCTAGAAAACTTGGCCTCCACTGCCTTCTGTGGCAGAGAATTCCACAGATTCAAGTATTTATTATTTATTATTACTGTAAGGAATAATACAGTATTATTATATAGTAAATATTAAATATACGTCAATGTATTAATATTTACATTAAGTATTAAGTGACTTTGTGATTTATTTACACTTCTGCGTGTAACGTAACTGTGTGACTAGGTTATTCTCATGCCTCAGTGAACCTCATGTAAACAAGGAATTCTATTACACCCTGGTACATATGACAATAAACAAATCAGAATCTGATTCTAAAATAAGCACACAGTGAAATCAAATTCAGATGGACACATACATATGAAATGTCCCCACTGATACTTCACAAAGTGAAGATTGTTGGTGAAAGTATTTCATTGGAAAATATTGTTAATAGAAACATAGAAAATAGGTGCAGGAGTAGGCCATTCGGTCCTTCGAGCCTGCACCGCCATTCAATATGATCATGGCTGATCATCCAACTCAGTATCCCGTACCTGCCTTCTCTCCATACCCTCTGATCCCCTTCGCCACAAGGGCCACATCTAACTCCCTCTTAAATATAGCCAATGAACTGGCCTCGTCTACCCTCTGTTGCAGAGAGTTCCTGAGATTCACCACTCTCTGTGTGAAAAAAGTTCTTCTCATCTCGGTTTTAAAGGATTTCCCCCTTATCCTTAAGCTGTGACCCCCTTGTCCTGGACTTCCCCAACATCGGGAGCAATCTTCCTGCATCTAGCCTGTCCAACCCCTTAAGAATTTTGTAAGTTTCTATAAGATCCCCCCTCAATCTCCTAAATTCTAGAGAGTAAGACATTTAAGACATTTAGACAAGAGTTGAAAATGTTTAATGGTCATGGGTTTCACCAAGAGAACAATGACATTCTTACTTGCTGCAACTTTTCAGGTGTGCAAACCCAATAACACAGATAATATATCATAATCAAAAATAATAAATGCTATTAACCGTAATACTATGCAACCAAAATAGTGCAAAAACCTGAAGTCTGTAGTGAAAGCAAAGACACAATCCATAGAAGGTCACAGTTGCTGACGTTAGTGTTGTGCAGTGGTCAACATCCTGATAGATGCCGGGAAGAAGCTGGTCTTGAACCTGGAGGTCACAGTTTTCAGATTATTTTACCTTCTTCCTGATCAGCGAGATGAGAGCATCTATGGAGCAAAATCGAAGGTAAACAAAAATGCTGGAGAAACTCAGCGGGTGAGACAGCATCTATGGAGCTGAAGGAATAGGTGACGTTTCGGGTCGAGACCCTTCTTCAGACTGATGTGGAGGTGGGGGGAAGAAGAAAGGAAGAGGCGGAGACAGTAGGCTGTGGGAGAGCTGGGAAGGGGAGGGGAAGGAGGGAGAAAGCAGGGACTACCTGAAATTGGAGAAGTCAATGTTCATACCGCTGAGGCGTAAACTACCCAAGCAAAATAAGTGGCATTTTGCCCATCACCGACTAACACAAGCAATGGAGCTGACCCATATATTATTATCAAGGCATTTTGAGTTGGTTTAAAGAATCTTTTATGTGTGAGGAACCTTGTTAATTAAACTATGCTCTGATGGATTATTATTGATACCCAATATTTTCTCTATTATTTAGTAGGTCCGAGTCAGACACAAGGCACAGCTGATGGAAGCTTCGTCACGCTATTTGGCAACATGACCTATTTCAGCCAACGGATTGTGGACAAGTTGTATGCCAGAATGTTTCATGTCAACCCTGAACAGATCCTTCGTTTCCTAACCAGACAGATTTGTAAGGTACAGCATCTGACTGGCTGAGAGGAGATTGTATATAAACCATTGGAGACCAATCACATTGCAATTATTCACTTCAGCCTTAATCCTGCTCTCTATTTTATCAAAGTAACTTTCCCGAGATTGTTTGAAGTAGTTCTTCCTCAAGCCACTATATTCTTTCTTCCGCTGTTTGTATCCTGACTGCATTTGGTAGATTTTGTGATTCTGCCAAACACCAGCAGTTTTCATTGCGTGGCCTCTGCTTGTCTGGAAGTTCTGGACTGAGCTTGAACTTGGTTGGTACGGGTGTCAGAGGTTACGGGGAGAAGGCAGGAGAATGGGGTTAGGAGGGATAGATAGAGTAGCCGTGATTGAATGGCGGAGTAGACTTGATGGGCTGAATGGCCTAATTCTACTCCTATTCCTTATCACCTTATGAACGTAGCCGTGTGGCTTCAGGCAGTGGGAACATGCTGGGTAGAGGGAGGGTGCACACTGTGTGGGTGGGGACACAAAACTAGCTCCCGTCCCATTGAATGGTTATAAAAACTTCAACAGGTGGCCAAGATTGAGGGGGGATCTTATAGGAACTTACAAAATTCTTAAGGGGTTGGACAGGCTAGATGCAGGAAGATTGTTCCCGATGTTGGGGAAGTCCAGGACTAGGGGTCACAGTTTAAGGATAAGGGGGAAATCCTTTAGGACCGAGATGAGAAAAACATTTTTCACACAGAGAGTGGTGAATCTCTGGAACTCTCTGCCACAGAGGGTAGTTGAGGCCACAGTTCATTGGTTATATTTAAGAGGGAGTTAGATGTGGCCCCTGGTGGCTAAAGGGATCAGGGGGTATGGAGAGAAGACAGGTACAGGATACTGAGTTGGATGATCAGCCATGATCATATTGAATGGCGGTGCAGGCTCGAAGGGCCGAATGGCCTACTCCTGCACCTATTGTCTATGTTTCTAAGAGCATACCCTGCATGAACGTATCCCGTCAATGATTGTGACTGTTTCTGACGTATAGATGGTGCAGATGGTAGTTACGCTGCCTGCCGCACCGTGCCAGAGACCCCGGTTCGATCCTGACCTCGGATGCTGCCTGTGTGGAGTTTGCACGTTCAGATTCAGATTCAGATTCAATTTTAATTGTCATTGTCAGTGTACAGTACAGAGACAACGAAATGCATTTAGCATCTCCCTTGAAGAGCGACATAGCAAACGATTTGAATAAATAATAATAAGTGTCCGGGGGGGGGGTGGTGATTGGCAGTCACCGAGGTACGTTGTTGAGTAGAGTGACAGCCGCCGGAAAGAAGCTGTTCCTCGACCTGCTGGTTCGGCAACGGAGAGACCTGTAGCGCCTCCCGGATGGTAGGAGGGTAAACAGTCCATGGTTGGGGTGAGAGCAATCCTTGGCACGTTCTCTCTGTGACTGCGTGGGATTCTTCTGAGTGCTCCGGTTCCCTCCCACATCCCAAAGGCGTGCGGGTTTGTAGGTTAATTGGCCCTCTGTAAATTGTCGCTGCAGGGAGTGGATACGAAGGTGGGATAACACAGAGTTGGTGTGAACAGGCGATCGATGGTCACCGCGCACATAACGGCCCATACGCCCTGTTCCCATGCTGTACCTTTTAATCCATGAATCCAATTAACAATTATTGAAACAAAAAAAAATTAAAAAATAAGCTGAAATATCTAAAACATACAGAATATTCAAATGAACTAGTGGTAGACAAAAATGCTGGAGAAACTCAGCGGGTGAGGCAGCATCTATGGAGCGAAGGAATAGGCGACGTTTCGGGTCGAGACCCGGAAGGGTCTCGACCCGAAATGTCACCTATTCCTTCGCTCCATAGATGCTGCTTCACCCTTAAGGGTCTCAACCCGAAACATCACCTATTCCTTCGCTCCATAGATGCTGCCTCACCCGCTGAGTTTCTCCAGCATTTTTGTCTACCTTCGATTTTTCCAGCATCTGCAGTTCCTTCGTGAACACTGGTGGGCAGCGTTATGCAACACTGGACACTGATTACTTCTTCCTTTCTCTTCATTCCCTCAGTTAATGGAACTGATTTACTCGCAGAAGGACCATGTAGTGAGCAGCCTTTACAGCAGTCTTAACAGAGCAGTCCTCTACTGCCTCTCAAGGCCTCGCCAGTCACCTGCGGACCTGCAGCAGTTGCTGTGTACCTTGAAGTTCCTGCAGGAAGAATGGGACGTCATCTTTGCAACCTTCAACTCCAGTTTGCCATTCACCATTTGCCTTATCCACTGCCTTTGTCAGGTTAAAACCGGAAAGTAAGTGTTACCCTCCCTCTGAGGGGAAACTTTCTTGACTTTAGTTCAGCCATTAATGGTAACTTTACTCTTGAGATCAAATAAATTAAATTGTCAGTTGTGCCGAGCCTTATGTCTGCAAATCCTGATCTATTTGTAAAGTGCTTTGAAGTGGATCGGGTAGATGCACAGAGTCTCTTGCCCAGAGAACGGGAATCGAGGGCCATAGGTTTAAGGTGAGGGGGGGAGAAGGGTTTAATAAGAACCTGAGGGGTAGCTTTTTCTCGCAGATGGTGGTGAGATTATGGAACGGGCTGGCAGAGAAGGTAGTTGAGGCAGGGACTAACGCAGCATTTAAGACACATTTAGACAGGTACATGGATAGGACAGGTTTAGAGGGATGTGGGCCAAACGCAGGCTGGTGGGACTAGTGTAGAGGGGACACTTTGGCCAGTATGGGCAAGTTGGGCCAAAGGGCCTGCTTCCACGCTGTATCACTCTGTGACTCTCTTGGTGTGTGGCCACACCCGCTGGCATATCGCAGCCACCCTTGGCAAACCGAGCCATGCGGAGCCTGGGCAAATCCTGGAGCCAGCTCACAACAAAACAATAAAAGCTTTTCACAGTACCTCAGTGGAGTGAGTGACCAGGGTGGGGTGGGACTTTGATTAGGTTGGCTGTTTATCCATGTAGCATGAAGTGCAGATGGAGTATAAGGTGGGGAGTCTGTTTGATTGACTGGGCTGCATCTGCCCCTCTGTGCAAAATCTTGTGGTCATTTTGCAGCTATCCCGATGGCTTTGGAGTGGGGACCAGCAGCAAAAAGGCATCCTGGAACTTACAGGTGGCATCAAACCATGAGCAATATGATGGGTCCTTTGAGCCGATGCATATACATGATGGTAAGAATTGTCTGTTCAAATTCATCAGGTCTAAGTCTAATGGGCTTGCCGATTTGTTTCGGCGACTGCCGGCATCATTGACTGACATATCAGGTCACCGAAAAATTCCCAGCGTGATGAGATATTGACACGCGATGTTTTTTCAAGTCTCGCGACATTTTTTTGTCGCTGCTGGATTTTGAAATGTTCAAAATCTTTTGGCGACACTGATATGACGCCGGCAATCGTCGAACAAATCTCCAAGTGGGACAGGCCCTTAATGTATCAGTTGCTAGGTCATCAACAGACATTTTAATTTCTGTGTTGCAAGTAAAGTGTTGAGTTTTTGAGCATTTGAGTGTTGCATGTAAAGGTGACATTGTTCACCTTCACTTGCCCGGATATCAGTATTGTTGTCAGACACTCCTCATTATGGTGGGGTTGGCTGGTATGGGAGTGTGGCGTTGGGAGCTGACACTGAGGCCATGAACAGCCGGCCCCCAGGGTGGGAACGGAATGACGGAGGCCACACTTGACATCAATACCCAGTTCTTTTCCTCAAAGATCCTGAGTGATCCAATTGGAGTCATCAAGTTGTACAGCGTGGAAACAGGCCCTTCGGCCCACCTTGCTCCTGCCAGCCACTTGGCGTGTCCCACGCCAGCATTTGGCCCATAGCCCTCAGAATCCTTCCCATCCAAATATCCGTTAAACGTAGCAATTGTGCCCACTTGTATAGTGTGTATCTGCTTCTATAGACTTCCATTTGCAGTTGCAGTTGCATCACAGAACCCATGGGTATTTTTATCCAGAGTTATTAAATTTCAGGTGTTGAGTTTCAGGTGTTGAGTTTAGAACTTGTGATTGCTTTGTTGCTTTTCAGCGGATCAGGCAGCATTGAGCCATAGACTCATACATTGTGGACAAGGCTCCCCCTAACCTAACCCAACATGTTTATGCTGCCAGATGAACCAGATGAACTATAACAACATTAAAAAGACATTTGGACAGGTGCATGGATAGGAAAGGTTCAGAGGCACATTGGTCAGTTGGGTCAAAAGGGACCAGGATAGATGGAGCATCTTGGTGAGCGTGGAGGAGTTGGGCCATTCATTCTGTATGACTGTAAATGTAGACAACACTTTGTGTGCACAGGCGACCACCTCTCCCAGTGCTGTACTTGTGTGGTGCCTTCACCCCATGTTGGTTTTGCATACACCATGTCACCGACGGCAGACTCGCGAGAAGGTCCAGCCACAGAGGCACCTACTGGTTGAGTGTAGTCTGGGTTCAACCATGCTTATGTTTAAGAAGGAACTGCAGATGCTGGAAAATCGAAGGTAGATAAAAATGCTGGAGAAACTCAGCGGGTGCGGCAGCATCTATGGAGCGAAGGAAATAGGCAACGTTTCGGGCCAAAACCCTGAAGGAAATAGGCAACGTTTCGGGCCGAAACCCAGAGGGTTTCGTCCCGAAACGTTGCCTATTTCCTTCCCTCCATAGATGCTGCCGCACCCGCTGAGTTTCTCCAGCATTTTTATCTATCGTCAACCCTGTCTATCCCCAGTGTTGCTTTGAAGAGCCCACATCATTTAGAAAACACACACAATAAATTCAACAATCTAATATATTCTCAATTCTTCCGTTGACTTGATTTACAATTTGCCCGACTTAAAACATTCAGCAATGACTTTCCAGGGAAACATTTACCGTGTTCATAGTGTTGTGGCGAATATTTCCGTTGCTTATAAAGCCAAGTTTAATGTTATGAACTATGGGGGCAGTTTCGATTGTAATCGGTGAGTGTAATCGGTAGAGGTAGTGGCCTCAGTAGGTTTTCACATCGGATATTTTTTGTGCTTGAATTTTTTTATTTATTTATGTTTTTAAAATATATTTTAATTAGAAGCGCAAACAGCAACACGGTCCGTTTATCAATTACATTCATACAAAACTTCTGCTCTTTTTATAGAATGTTTTAAAAGATAGAACTGAAAAGAGAGATGTATAAACTAATAGAAAGGAAGGAATAAAGGAGGAAAAAAAAGGAGAGACAGAAAATACAAAGAAAATGACCAATAACAGTTTTGGAGATAGGGGGGACTTTGTTTTTAAACTAGAGGCACACTTATTCATCTTTTCCTACTGAGAGTAGGGAAGTTTCATGACCAGGGACTGAAGTTTAGGTGTTGAAACCGGATTTATCTCTTTGAAAAAATTTTTAAAAATAAATGTGCTTGAAATTTAAAGCTATAAAGAGAAGTGTTCGGCACGGACTAGAAGGGTCGAGATCGTTTCCGTGGTTGTAATTGGGTGTGTCTTTAAAAAATCGTCTCATAAAGCTCACAGAGAAGACCAGCACTGGAGGATCCACATACACAGAGAAGACCTCTCTGTACTACAAACAGACCTCTCTGTCAAACAGGGCGCCAGTGAGAAGATGGTTGGCATATCGGAAGTCTCCCCCCTATGGGAAGAATCGGCATCCAAGGCATGGCTTCAGTTTATAGGTCAGTGCATGACGGCACACTACATAGTACAGTACAGTACATGGAACAGGCCATTCAGCCCACAATATCTGTGCTGGACATGATACCATCAAACTGATCTACTCTGTCTGTACATTTAGTTTAGAGATACAGGGAGGAAATCTACCCTTCATCCCACTGAGCCCACTCTGACCAGCGATCCACGCACATGAACACCAAGTGTAGGATAGAACTAGTGTGAATGGGTGATTGTTGGTCGGTATAGACCTGCTGAGCTGAAGGGCTTGTTTCAGATTCAGATTCAGATTCAATTTTAATTGTCATTGTCAGTGTACAGTACAGAGACAACGAAATGCATTTACATGGTTTCAACGCTGCATCTCCAAATCGAAATCTAATGGATCAGACTTTGATCGAACTTTGCTGGCTTTACCTTGCACTAAACGTTATTCCCTTTATCGTGTATCTGTACACTGCGAATGGCTCGATTGTAAACATGTATTGTCTTTCCGCTGACTGGTTAGCACGCAACAAAAGCTTTTCACTGGACCTTGGACGATGAACTGAATGGAACTGAACTGCCGAGCATTGATTGAAGGGTAATTGCTGAAGGTTGCACACTGCTCCTCAATCAGAATCTACTTCTGTTCCTCAGCTTCGGAGAAGAAGAATATCTCAGGACAGCTTCAGCAGAACAAAACGGAATGGTTCTCTGAGAGCCTGTCGTCAGCCGTGCGTTTAGTGGGAAAGCGTCTTTCAAGAGAACCCGACGATGTGACTGTCAAGGTAACGGATTCCACATGTGTTTCCTGCCGCATTTGTGCAGTACTTGTGTAGCCTGGCCACTGCTTGCTGAAACATCTCCCTTTCCTCGAATCCTCCGCCTGTATTTCCAGCGCAGCCACAGAATTCCACGGCTGCTGGAATTATAAAACAATGAACGGGAAATGCACACAGCAAGTCAGGCAGCATCTGAAGAGGGGGAAATTAGTTCATGCCAGCACCATTCTCCAAGCCTCCATTCTCCAGCATATCTGTATCTGTCTATTAGTGTAGTCATCTAATCCCTTCTTTCTCAGGTGCTTCCCTCTCTCCTGCTGACTGTATCACCCCGGCTTGTAGACCTCTGGGGTTCTAAGATGGGGAGGTCCAGGGAAGGTCCATAAACCTTTCCTCACCATCGACCTGTCCAGGTATCCATCAGATGTTGTTATTATACCTTCCCCAACCACCTCCTCTGGCTGAAGTCTGAATGAAAAGGTCACGATAGTCTGAAGACGGGTTCTGACCCAAAAAGTCGATGCTGCTTGACCCGCTGAGTTTCTCCAGAATGTTGTGTCTACCTCCTCTGGCAGCTGGTTCCACATGCCCAGTACTCTCTGTGTGTGAACAAGTCCCACCTCATGTTCCTATTAAATAGTGGTCCTCAACCACACCTGGAGTATTGCGTACAGTTTTGGTCTCCTAATCTGAGGAAGGACATTCTTGCCATAGAGGTAGTACAGAGAAGGTTCACCAGACTGATTCCTGGGATGTCAGGACTTTCATATGAAGAAAGACTGGATAGACTGAAGAAAGACTGGATAGGTCTTGTACTCGATAGAATTTAGGAGATTGAGGGGGGATCTTATAGAAACTTACAAAATTCTTGAGGGGTTGGACAGGCTAGATGCAGGAAGATTGTTTCAGATGTTGGGGAAGTCCAGGACAAGGGGTCACAGTTTACGGATAAGGGGGAAATCTTTTAGGACCGAGATGAGGAAAACATTTTTCACACAGAGAGTGGTGAATCTGTGGAATTCTCTGCCACAGAGGGTAGTTGAGGCCAGTTCATTGGCTATATTTTAAGAGGGAGTTAGATGTGGCCCTTGTGGCTAAAGGGATCAGGGGGCATGGAGAAAAGGCAGGTACAGGATACTGAGTTGGATGATCAGCCATGATCATATTGAATGGCGGTGCAGGCTCGAAGGGCCGAATGGCCTACTCCTGCACCTTGTCTATGTTTCTATGTTTCTAATACTTGCCCTCTCACCTTAGACCTATGGCCTCTTGTTGATTCCCCCACCATGTGGAAGAGGCGATCTATTCCCCAGTTGATTTTACACACCTCTATATTATCACCTTTCTTGCTCCTGTGCTCCAAGGAATAGTCCGATTCTACCCAACCTCTCTCTGTAGCTCAGGCCTTTGAATCCTGGCAACAGTCTCATCAATCTTCTCTGCACTCTTTCCACCTTAATGGCATCCATCCCACAACAAGGTGACCAAACTGCACACAATGCTCCAGGTGTGGCCTCATCAATGTATTGTAACATAATATTCACACTCAGTTCCCCTGCAACAAATAATGTTCCTCTCCAACCCTTTGCATTTCCCAAGTGTGTTCAATTCTGTTGTCAAATGTGATTTTCGTTTGTGTTGAGGACAGCACGGTGGCGCAGCGGTAGAGTTGCTGCCTCACAGCGCCAGAGACCCGGGTTCGATCCTGACTACGGGTGCTGTCTGTACAGAGTTTGTACATTCTCCCCGTGACTATCTGTATGGAGTTTGTACGTTCTCCCCATGACCTGCGTGGGTTTTCTCTGGGTGCTCCGGTTTCCTCCCACATTCCCAAGACGTATAGGTTAATTGGCTTGATAAATTTGTAAAAACTGCCCGTGGCGTGTGTAGAATAGTGTTAGTGTGCGGGCATCGCTGGCCGGCACGGACTCGATGGGCCGAAGGGCCTGTTTCCGCGCTGTATCTCTAAACTACACCTTAAAAAAGGCTACCGTGGGAATTGCTTATTGGGACTGTGTGGACATGGTGTGCAGGTGATGTGTGGAGTGTGGCGTTGTTTGTCACAGTGACATTCACAATGACGTGGCTGCATCTTGTGGCCTGCCATGTACCACAGCGATACACCTACAACTCCACACAAAGCCAGCTTTCCAAGTTGTGGAAAGATTCTCAGGGAACTAACTGTACGATTCAAGACGGGATGGATTAATTGGGAGAATTACTAGACAATGAGATTCCTGTCACAGGTACAAGTGTAAGCTGTGATGTCATTGCAGAACGCCTAGACAATTTGCCCAAGGGTCTGTTTAATTATTTTTAAAAATTAATTTTGATTATTACAGCTGATTCCACCTCAGTGAGCAGTGTAATTGATATTTGTTAATTTATCCCATGGAACATTTTGTAGAACAAGCTTTTACTGTTGAAGGTTAAAGACTCTTTTATTGGTTTTCCTCTAAATATATCCACATCATTAGTTCTTCCAGTGAAAATGTTGCCATCTGGAAAATGCAGCTTTAAGACATAACTCATGCACGAATGCATGAAATTAGTGTTTCTGCAACTCGTGCTTTAGTTCCTCAACAAAAGCACTGTAATTAAGTAAATTGTGATCAGACAAAGCATTATTCATCATCTTGTGATCTCCTTGAACATGTTTGCTTCCGACAACCTATCAAGCCTTTGATAAATGACTGCCCCGAGAGCCTTTTATTTTCTTCATCCTCGTTGTCTTGTCCCCGTGATTGGTTGTGAGTGGCCCAAAGTTGTAGGTTGTAAGTTGTAATTGTCAAATAGAGTCGTGGAGCTCAAAGTAATGTCTCAAACTTTCAAACATAAGATGCCTCTAAGATTGTAGGTATATTTCCATATTTGTATGATTAAATAGCAACTCTATACCCATTTGCTTACTGTTTTGCCTATTTATCTATCTATTTTATTAATCTATCTGTTTAACGGAAACGTCAACCATTCCTTCTCTCCAGAGATGCTGCCTGCCCTGCTGAGTTACTCCAGTATTTTGTGTTTATTTTTTATTTAAACCAGCATCTGCAGTTCTTTCCTACCAATATATATATAATTATCAGTCACAACTCTGTTTTGTAAAGGCTTTTGTAAAAGCTTGGAATGGCGGTGCAGGCTCGAAGGGCCGAATGGCCTACTCCTGCACCTAATTTCTATATTTCTATGTTTCTATGCTTCAACACAAACTTCAATATAGTTCCAAATAAACTGAATCAGACTCAGACTAAACTGAGGGTTACACAAAAAGGCTGGAGAAACTCAGCGGGTGCAGCAGCATTTATTGAGCGAAGGAAATAGGCGACGTTTCGGGCCGAAAAACTTCTTCAGCTGCTGCACCCGCTGAGTTCCTCCAGCTTTTTTGTGTAACCTTTGATTCTCCAGCATCTGCAGTTCCCTCTTAAACTCAGACTAAATTGAATCAGACTCAGAAAGTACTGGTCTGCAGCTGAGGTAAGATTAGGGCCAGTTCAAGAACCAGATAGTTGTAGGATTAGCAGTTATAAATCAGTCTAATTTTGAACGCAACAGACAATCCGTTAACTTCCTTTAGTGCCTATTGTGAGTTAACCAGAATAATACCTTGTACTTTGTTTAAGAAGGAACTGCAGATGCTGGAAAAATCGAAGGTACACAAAAATGCTGGAGAAACTCAGTAGGTGCAGCAGCATCTATGGAGCGAAGGAAATAGGCAACGTTTCGGGTCGAAACCCGGAAGGGTTTCGACCCGAAACGTTGCCTATTTCCTTCACTCCATAGATGCTGCTGCACCCGCTGAGTTTCTCCAGCATTTTTGTGTACCTATAATACCTTGTACAACAGCTACAGTTCCACCCTTCAGAAGTATTCTTTTAGCAGTAAAGCAATATGAACCAGTTTTTGGCAAATACAAGTCTTCCGTGTCAGTGCTCAGGTATACCTGAGCTTCAATCAGATAGCAATAGTCAATGACACTGATGGACCCTGTCCCACTTACGCAACTTTTTCGGCAACTGCTGGCACCCATCATAGGTCGTTGCAGGTCGCTGAAAATTTTCAACATGTTGGAAATCCAGCGGCAACCAGAAAGACGCTACGACTCTTTGGGCGACTGAGGAGACGACTCACGACCGTACAGGCGACATGTCGCGGGGTGAAGCCTGTATTTAGAATTTAGGAGATCGAGCGGGGATCTTATAGAAACTTACAAAATTCTTAAGGGGTTGGACAGGCTAGATGCAGGAAGATTGTTCCCGATGTTGGGGAAGTCCAGAACAAGGGGTCCCACAGTTTAAGGATAAGGGGGAAATTTTTTAGGACCGAGATGAGGAAAACATTTTTCACACAGAGAGTGGTGAATCTCTGGAATTCTCTGCCACAGAAGGTAGTTGAGGCCACAGTTCATTGGCTATATTTAAGAGGGAGTTAGATGTGGCCCTTGTGGCTAAAGGGATCAGGGGGTATGGAGAGAAGGCAGGTACAGGATACTGAGTTGGATGATCAGCCATTATCATATTGAATGACGGTGCAGGCTCGAAGGGCCGAATGGCCTACTCCTGCACCTAATTTCTATGTTTTTATGTATGGCCGTGTGTAGTCGCCCAAAGAGTCGTACCTTGTTCTGGTCCCCGCTGGATTTTCAACATGCTGAAAATTTTCGGCGATCTGTAACAACCTATGACGGGTGCCTGGCAGTCGCCGAAAAAGTTGCGTAAGTGGGACAGGCCGTTTAAAGCTCCATTAAAACATTTATAATTGCAGAGTGCAAAGTCAAGCCTAGTGCAAAAGTGAAAGAACATTATTTCTTGCTGGTTCTTCTGGGAGTTTGCAGGTGTTTCCCACTCAGTGATCTGCCGTTAATACAAACTGTTCACTGACCTCAACATTTATAATTAAACTCAAGTTTTAAGGAGAAAAGCTCAATTCACAGTCATGATATTTTTGCGAGTGAGAAAACTGTACATTTGCATCTGATAACCAATAATCCCACAAGTTAAGATACAATTCGTTAGGGTAATGTTATTTGCACATCACTCTTTGGTGATTCACAACCCCAGCGACCCAGGTTCAATCCTGACCTCGGGTGCTGTCTATGTGGAGTTTGCACGTTCTCCCTGTTGCTGCGTGGGTTTCCTCCGGGTGCTCTGGTTTCCTCCCACATCCCAAAGTCACCCACAATCTGGGGGCCGTTGGTCAGAATGTGGAGAGGATCAAAATTTGGATTAAAAGAGGGCGAGAGTGTACGAGGGCCTTTGATAGTCGCCACTCGGTGGGCCGAAGGGCCTGGTTTCTATGCTGCATGACTATTATAACAATACACTCAAAGTTACAATTCTTGCCAGAGGGAATTAAATTATTTATTTTATTCAAATTAAATTATTTATTTAAATTTAAATGATTAAATTGTGCTTAGCTATATTGTAGGAAATCTTAATTATCAAACTCCACTGTAAAATCAAATGTAACTATCTCGAAACTTGTTCCCAAATACCACAGATATTAAAATGGGAGTTGGTACTTAGTAACGCCTTTGTGTTTAGCAGAAAGTAAGGACAAATGTGGTCTAAAGTGGGGGAGTCTGGACCCAGAGGACAAAGATTTAAGGTGGGATGGGGGGAGGGGGGTAATTTTAGAAATGAAATGTTTATTGTCATTGTCAGTGACAGTAAGGACAAATGTGGTCCCTAAAGGGGGGGAGTCGCGGTGTGACCCAGCCGCCGTAACATTCCATTAAGGAAAGGTGGGGGGGGTAAGTTTAATTGCCTGAAGGACACAACGACAGTATGCACTCCAAGCGGGCTTTGAACCGGCTACCTTCCGGTCGCCAGCCGAACTCTTAGCCCATTGTGCTATCTGTCGCCTGGTAGGAACCTGAAGGACAACTTTTTCACTCAGAGGGTGGTGGGTGTATGGAACAAGCTGCCAGAGGGGGTAGCTGAGGCAGGGACTATCGCAACATTTAAAATACATTTGGACTGGTACATGGATAGGTAAAGACTAGAGATGTATGGGCCAAACCCGGGGCATCTTGGCCAGCATGGATGAGTTGGGCCGAGTGGCCTGGTTTGGTGCTGTGTGACAATGATTGTAGAGCAAATCTTCTGCAGTCCTCGATGAAGCAACTCTAACTTGGTTAAAAATATATCGTTCAATACCTTTGACTTCCACCCTCTCATTGGCATTTTAGCAAGTACTCTGTTTACTGACCAGTAAATAAATATGAAATATAGACAATAGGTGCAGGAGGTGGCCATTCGGCCCTTCGAGCCAGCACCGCCATTCACCGTGATCACGGCTGATCATCCCCAATCAAATCAAAAGCTAGGTAAACTGCTGCCTCCAGATTTAAGGCAGTGTTTAACTTTGAAATGGCCAACATAACAGCAGAGGAGGGTGCAGTGAGCACAGGATTAAGTTCTAAATCGACCATGTGTCAGTTGGACACACGATGAACCACAGATGTTGGTTTACACAAAACAACACAAATAACTCAGCGGTCAGGCAGCATCTCTGGAGGACGTGTATGGGCAATGTTTGAAGTCTGAACCCCTTCCTCAGTCTGTGGTAGGGGAGAGAGAAAGCTGGACAAGGGGATGGGGGCAGGACCTAGCCTGCCAAGTGATGGGTGGATACAGGTGAGGTGTGTGTGATGGTGGACAAAGGCTGGAGATGAAGGGTGCTAGATGTGGAAAGAAGAGGAGTGAACTGTATATGCAGGGGATGGTATATTGGTGGAATGATGCAGGTGAGAGGAAGGGAAAAGGGGGAGCATGGTGAGTGAAAGGGGCAATACAGTGATGACGGGGGATAAAGGAGGGAGCTGGGTTGTAAGCTACGATGCGATGCTGTTCCTCCAGTTTGTGAGTGGCCTCACTCTGGTGATGGATGGGGCCCAGGATAGAAGGTCAGTGTGGGAATGGGAAGGGTTTAACAACCGGGATAACCTGTCAGCCTTGGTGGGCCGAGCACAGGTGTTTGTTGAAACTACCTACCGAACCCCCTTACCTGTGTTCCACCTGTCGGAGTAGAGGTTTAAAAGAGTGGAGCGAGTGTAATGTGTGATTGCAGATCTACTTCGGTGAGCAACTCACAAAATAGTCGCCGGGCTTGGGCGCCATCTCGGAGAGGTTTTTCCGCTGACTGGTCAGCACGCAACAGAAGCTTTTCACTGGACCTCAGTATACGTGACAATAAATAAACTTAGCTAAGCCAAACCTATCACTTTGCCAGGCTTTGTCCCGCCTCACCTCAAATGAAGTTCAAATGAAATTTGGTTTCTGCAGACATACAACAAAAAAAGAACCAAGGCACACACCAACACAATTTACACAGACATCCATCACAGTGAATCTCCTCCTCACTGTGATGGAAGGCAAAATCCTGTCTCTCCCCTGCTCTCCATTCTTCTCCCGATGTCAAAGTCCGAGTCAAAACCCCCGGCGGGCGATGGCAAGTCCCGCGGCCATTTAAACATTCTAACACACTTACCAGGGAGCAGGAGTAGCAATATATTCTCTTCCCTTTGAATGAATGAATAGGTTTATTGGCCAAGTATTCACATACAAGGAATTTGCCTTGGTGCTCCTCCCGCAAGTGACAACAAGACGTACAGTGACAGTTAAGAATGGGACATAAAACATTAAACATTAATAATAAAACATTATTGATTAAACATGTGAATTATATAAAATACCAGAATAAAAAGGAGGCTACAGATTAGTTAGTTAATATAACCATGTGTTAGTTTGAGTTGGTGGCGCTACTGTTACGAGTTATCCTGCTGGTTTACATGCCTGACAGTAACAGGCATGTGGTTCTGTACAATGGGTGAATCAACAAACCTATCCTGGAATTTTGTTTGAAAAAATTAATGTATCATTTGCATAATATGTTTATCTGCATATTACTGAGATAATTAACATCCCTTATTATCTAATTAAGTTCATTAAGTGTCTACCAACACAGCATCATGAAGTTGACATTATGTTCTACTGTCAGAGACTGCACTGTTTTCATGCGAAGTAATTAAAATGTAAATTAGCATCATGTTAATTGTATTTGTGGAGGTTTGTGAATTGAATATAAACCTATATACCTTCATGTGGTTAGCTACATTGAACTGGAAAGGGCTTGCTGCTCAAGAGGCCGTTCGGCCCATCTGATGTAAGGCTGCTCCACATCTCCTGCCGCCCCTGTACAACCGATGTATCCATCATATCATCTGTACGCTGCTTCCTCAAGTCCCTCTGCAGAAATGCGTCATTAGCCAGATAGGTTTTTATTATTCTTAATGCAATATCTTCATGGACAATTGCATTCCAGATATAATCTCCCTCAGTTGAGAAAGTGCCATCACCTGCTTTGGGATTGTGGTTATCTCCCCATTGTTTAATGTGGTAAGTTGCAGCTTCAGAAGACACTTGTGATTGCGAGTTCCTTCACATCGGTGAGGCCAGTCATAGACTAGGTGACCGTTTTGTCAAACACTTGCACACTGGTCCACCAAGGCCTGCTGGTTCTCCCACACTAATGCTACACATTTTCACTCATCTTCCCATTCCCACACCGACCTCTCAGTCCTGGGCCTCCTCCACTTTCATGGCCTCATGCAAACAGAGGCCACACCACCTCGTATTCAACTTGGCCAGCTTACAGCCCAATGGTGTGAACATTGAATTCTCCAATTTCAAGTAATAAACCCCACAACCCCCTCTCGTTCCCCTGCACCCCCCCACACACACACACACCCCAACCCCCTAACCCAGCATGATGCACACATATTTCTACATATTTCTTCCATGAGGGGAATTCTGCTTCTTGATTCTGTTCGATTCCTACATCAAAAAATCACAGAGCTCAGTTGGGACCTTGGAGCAGCGAGGAGTGGCCGCAGCAGAATGCCCAGTAGCGACCCGGCAGCTTGAAATGTGGTGGGAAAAACTGGCTTGGGGATTAAATGTAGGGAAGCCTGGTGGACCCGAGTCAGGGGATATGGGGAGAAGGCAGGAACGGGGTATTGATTAGGGATGATCAGCCGTGATCACATTGAATGGCGGTGCTGGCTCGAAGGGCCGAATGGCCTACTCCTGCTCCTATTGTCTATTGTCACCCTTTAGTCCTTGGGATGTGCTCATCGGTCCTGGCTAGCGCAAATGGTATTTGTGTTGGTTAATTATTGCTATGTGTACCGAGATACAGTGAACATCTTTGTGCTGTTTGGGAGAGTCTAGGACTAGAGGGCACAGCCGCAGAATTAAAGGACGTTCTTTTAGGAAGGAGATGGGGAGGAATTTGTTTAGTCAGAGGGTGGTGAATCTGTGGAATTCTTTGCCACAGTAGGCTGTGGAGCCAAGTCAATGGATATATTTTTAAGACAGAGATAGATAGATAGATTTTTGACTAGTACGGGTGTCAGGGGTTATGGGGAGAAGGCAGGAGAATGGGGTTGAGAGGGAGAGATAGATCAACCATGGAGTGGCGGAGTAGACTTGATGGGCCGAATGGCCTAATTCTGCTCCTATCACTTATGACAACAGGGGGCATTGTGGCACCACCACCGTCGTGGCAGAGAACCAGCCATTATGTCCTCATCATCAGCAAAAGTGATTGAGTGGCATGGTAACAAGCAATGACCTTGGACGATATTATTAGCTTAGCAATTGTACAGTCTCGCTGGGGCCCCAGCTCATATATGTTTGATGAGTTAATTCAGTGAGAGTTTCAGTTAAGTAACAATAATGTTTTGTCAGTGCTTAGCTGTGACTAAAAGCTTAATGATCCTGTAAACAAACACAATATAATCACTGCCTTCATGTTGTGCAAGCATCTCCTGCTGTGAGCTACTAATGAATGCAACTTCTCAGTGGGGTATCTGGCTTTGGACAGGGGCCAGCACACATCTGTACCATGCTTGTACAACCCATGTTAGTTCACAGCAGGGAGCGTGTAATTATGTTTGCGTCTGCCACCTTACTTGCACGGAGAGAACTCAAACTAAGCATAGTGTGGTGGCGAATTATAACCTAGTCAAGATTAGCGGAACTCCTTGCGTGCTGCTGTAAACGGGAATCATAGCCCCAAACTGAGCCACTCCTTATCTGCGAATAGATTTTCAATTAATTTTTGCACTGTTTAGTGTGGGAATAAGAAATTCTTACAGATTTCCCCCCCCCCCTCACAACCAGACTGAAGAATCCCGATCCGAAACGTCGCCTATCCATGTTCCTCAGAGATGTTGCCTGACATGTTGAGTTACTCCAGCATCTTGTGTTTAGTCTAGTTTAGATACAGCGCGGAAACAGGCCCTTCAGCCCACGCCGACCAGCAGTCCCAGCACACTAACACTAGTGCTGGAGTAACTCAGCGGGTCAGGCAGCATCTGTGGAGAACATGGATAGGTGACGTTTCACAGAGTGCTGGAGTAACTCAGCGGGTCAGGCAGCATCTGTGGAAAACATGGATAGGTGACGTTTCACAGTGTGCTGGAGTAACTCAGCAGGTCAGGCAGCATCTGTGGAGAACATGGATAGGTGACGTTTCACAGAGTGCTGGAGTAACTCAGCGGGTGCAGCAGCATCTATGGAGCTAAGGAAATAGGCAACGTTTCGGGCCGAAACCCTTCCGGGTTTCGGCCCGAAACGTTGCCTATTTCCAGAAGGATTTCGGCCCGAAAAGTTGCCTATTTCCTTAGCTCCATAGATGCTGCTGCACCATAACTCAGCGGGACAGGCAGCATCTGTGGAGAACATGGATAGGTGACGTTTCACAGAGTGCTGGAGTAACTCAGCGGGTCAGGCAGCATCTGTGGAGCACATGGATAGGTGACGTTTCACAGAGTGCTGGAGTAACTCAGCGGTTCAGGCAGCATCTGTGGAGCACATGGATAGGTGACGTTTCACAGAGTGCTGGAGTAACTCAGCGGGTCAGGCAGCATCTCTGGAGAACATGGATAGGTGATGGTTTGGGTTGTATCCTCCTTTTGACTAACAGTAGAAGCTGATAAACGGATGGGGGGATGAGGGGGGGGGGGGGGGGGGGATGGGGGGACAAAGCCTGGCAATTGATAGGTCAACACATGTTCTTTGTGTAAACCAGCATTTGCACTTCCTTGTTTCTGACATCAAACACTGCCCAGTCAGTGAGGTGTTGAACCATTGGGATTACAGATGTTGGAGGTGATGATGGAAGTTTCACTGTGCATATCTAATCATACATCTCCCCGCTGTGTGTCCGTGCAGGATTTCACCATCAGAATGGACGAGCAAAGGAAAACTGGGCAGGAAGTGTTTGCCAGCCTCCACATTGACCACATACAGGTAACGTTTCACAACGCTGGCATCAACAGCAGTCATGCATCACCTGAAATCCTCTTCTCATTTCAAAGTTTCCTCCCAGCTATTATCAGGTCCATTCATCAATTAGTGTGTGGTCCTGGCCTCCCATCTACCTCATTGAAGACCTTTGAACAATCTTTAGTGAAGAAGGGTTTCGGCCCGAAACATCGCCTATTTCCTTCGCTCCATAGATACTGCTGCACCCGCTGAGTTTCTCCAGCATTTTTGTGTACCCTCAATCTTACAGCATCTGCAGTTCCTTCTTGAACACTTTAGTCGGACTTTATCAGACTTCAACTTGCATTAAATGTTGTACCTTTTATCCTTTAGAAAGCCATTGGTCCTTCATCCTTAAGTCTCCACTGTGAAAGTCTTAATTGTCTTCATCTGTCTTTACTTTGAAGATAGGCACAAAAAGCTGGAGTAACTCAGCAGGCTAGATAGCATAAAAAAAGTCGGCCAAGATTCTGACTGCCCACCATATGTCCAGTATGCCTCTCATAATAGTATGTACTTTAATCAAGTTTCCCCTCAATCTTCAAAACACTAAAGGGCCTGTCCCACTTACGCGATTTTTTCAGCGACTGCCGGCACTCGTCATAGGTGGTACAGGTCACAGAAAATATTCAGCATGTTGAAAATCATGCGGGGACCAGAACAAGGTACGGCTCTTTGGGCGACTACTCACGACCGTACAGGCTTCACCCCGCGACATGTCGCCAGAGTTCGCCTGTATGGTCGTGAGTCGTCTCCTAGTCGCCCAAAGAGGCAACTCTGGTTGACGCTGGATTTTCAACATGTTTAAATTTTTGGCGACCTGCAAAGACCTATGACGGGTGCTGGCAGTCGCCGATAAAGTCACGTAAGTGGGACAGGCCCATTAGGTGCGTGGTCTGCATTAGGCACTGGTGTGAGATTCTTACAGCGGGATGCACAGTGTATAAAATCATGAGAGGAATAGATCGGGTAGATGCACAGAGTTTCTTGCCCAGTGTAGGGGAATCGAGGACCAGAGGACATAGCTTTAAGATGAAAGGGGAAAACCTATAATAGGAATCTGAGGGGTAACTTTGGTGGGTGTATGGAACAAGCTGCCAGAGGTGGTCATTGAGGCTGGGACTATCCCAGCGTCTAAGAAACAGTTGGGCAGGTACATGGACAGGACGGGTTTGGAGGGATATGGACCAAGCGCAGGCAAGTGGGACTAGGGTAGCTGGGACATTGTTGGCCGGTGTGGGCAAGTTGGGCCAAAGGGCCTGTTTCCACACTGTATCACTCTATGACTATGTTTCGTGAGGAGTTTAAATAGGCATAGAGTCATAGAGTGTGGAAAAAGGCCCTACGGCCCAACTTGCCCATACTGACCAACATGCTCCATCTACACTAGTCCCACCTGCCCATGTTTGGCCCATATCCCTCTAAACCTGTCCTATCCATACACCTGTCTGAGCGTTTCTTAAAAGTTGCGATAGTACCTCCGGCAGCTCGTTCCATACATGCACCAAACTGTGTGGCCAGTGTGGGCAAGTTGGGCTGTTTCCATGCTGTATCACACTGTAGCTCTGTGATCATATGCAGGACGTATGTGGTGTATTCCAGCAGTGTTGTTTTATATGTGCGGGGGGGGGGGAAAGTGGCATTTGTGTTGCCAGCTGCAGCGAGCGTCGATGCCATCTGTTGACACTTCTCACTTGTGTCCCCAGATGCAGAAGTGCGTTGTGAGCCTCGCAGCCATGGACTGGGCCAAAGTTGAAGAGCAGCTGCTGCAAGAGCGGGGCTTGTGGGGGCCATCATCAGGGCCACAGCAGGGGGCTTGCATCCTCGACATGGCTGAGGGGCCAGGGCGAATGAGGAAGAAGATGAGACGACAAACCATTTGCATCAAGTATCCTCCGGATGCGAGTCGTAGCAAAGAGGCCAATCGTGAAGTAAGATTAGATCTGAATATTCGCATTAGTCTGCGTTGGGAAATCTGCTCATTAGGACAGAGAATTAATTCCATGCTTTGCATTATTAGGATGTGAAGTAGATTTGTCCTTTCTCTGGCCACTAATTGTGCAGCAAATGTTAAGTTCTAAACAGGGCTGTTTTTGTGGACATGAAGGTGGCAGGATGCATAAACTGCAGTGGTTCACACAACACTCTTGGCTGTAGTGGGATGATTGAAGCATTTTACAGCCGCCAGTATGCCGTGCTGTCACAGACAAGGCAGTGGTTCGACATGTTACTGTTTCTGGGGGCATTCACATGCTGTAAAATGGTCACAAACTATATATCTATATATTGCCCTAGCCCCTTCCAATAGTAATGGAGAGAGTAGTGGGTGGATTGTCACCTTGTCATGGTGGAGAAGCTTGTGTGGACCTGAGATCCTGAGAGCGATGCTGTCTGGAGCTATGCTCCTGGTGGGGCCACCCATGGCGGATGAAGGCTGCAGCAGAAAAGGGTCTCCGGTCGTCTTGGACTCCATGCCACTGGATCCTGACCCAGATCTGTCAAGGACCATGTGGTGGCTGTCTGTGCACCAGTCTCCTCACGTTAAACAAAGTCACGCACAGGCGTACCTCCATGAGAGGACAGTCATACTCGTTTCGAGTGACCGCTGAAGATGATGGGCGGCTGGTGTTGGGAAGACCTAATTGGCAGCAACAACACCAATTTGCAACCTGTAGGACATTAGAAAATCATGTCAGCAGCTGGGTGCGTTTTGACAAACTCCAGAGGGTAAACTCTCTGCCGGGCAACCCCTGCGATGAGGTTGATTGACGGAAAGACACAGCATGGGAACAGGCCCGTTTGTTGACCCACCGAGTCCACATCAAGAGGTTGAGAGGGAAAGACAGATCAGGCATGGTTGAATGGTGGAGTAGACTAGATGGGCCGAATGGCCTAATCCTGCTCCTAGAACTAATGATCTATTGTATGTGCCTCCTTCACCAGCTGTGGCAGCTTGTTCCAGGCACCCACCACACTCTGTACACTTCCCCGCACGTCTACAGTAAACCTTCCCTCTCTCACCTTAAAGCTATGCCCTCTAATCTGTGACATTTCCATCCTGGGCAAAGATTCCAACTGCCCACCATATGTCCAGTATGCCTCTGATAATAGTATGTACATTAATCAAGTTTCCCCTCAATCTTCAAAACACTAACGGGCCTGTCCCACTTACATGACTTTTTTGGCGACTGCCGGCACCCGTCATAGTCGCAGCAGGTAGCTGACAATGTTCAACATGTTGAAAATCCAGAACAAACGACTTGGACCTTCCCCAGGTACGACTTCCATAGAGGGAGTGCAGAAGGTCAGACTGATCCTGGGATGTCAGGACTGTCTTATGAAGAAAGACTGGATAGACTTGGTTTATACTCTCTAGAATTTAGGAGATTGAGAGGGGATTTATAGAAAGTTTCTTAAGGGGTTGGACAGGCTAAGATTGCTCCCTGTTGGGGAATCCAGGACCTAAATCCTTTAAAACCGAGATGAGAAGAACTTTTTTCACACAGAGAGTGGTGAATCTCTGGAACTCTCTGCCACAGAGGGTTTGAGGCCAGTTCATTGGCATTAAGAGGGAGTTAGATGTGGCCCTTGTGGCTAAGGGGATCAGGGGGTATGGGAGAAGGCAGGTACGGGATACTGAGTTGGATGATCACCATGATCATATTGAATGGCGCGGCAGGCTCGAAGGGCCGAATGCCTACTCCTGCACCTAATTTCTATGTTTCTATGACTCTTTGGGCGACTACTCACCACCGTACAGGCTTCACCCCGCGACATGTCACCTGTACGGTTGTGAGTCGTCTCCTCAGTCGCCCAAAGAGGCGTAGCGTCTTTCTGATCGCCACTGGATTTTCAACATGTTGGACATTTTCGGCGACTGACAACGACATATGACAGGTGCCGGCAGTCGCGTAAGTGGGACAGGCCCTTAATTCTGCAGACGCTGCCTGATTTGCTGATACTTCTCGTTTTTGAAAAATATTTGCTTGCTTCTTAATTTTTGGTCTATAAATTGTGGACAGTATTTACATTAAATTTATTAAGATACTAATGCAATTTGTTTGCCTCAATCCCAATGAATGAAGTTATGCCACGCTAGCTTCGTTGTCATGTACCACAAGCTTTATGTTTGAGTAAATAATTGTTTGTGTTTCAGTCGAATGATAGGGGTAGAATGAGCCAGTCGGCCCATAGTCTTTTCTCATTCATCGGGGCTGATTGTGGACCATTGATAGAGAATAGGTTAAGGGTCTATTCTTGAAGCCAGACTATACACATTTAACCTGCCACAGACCAATCCTGCAGTGAGCAGCTCTGCTCTGGTCATATTTGGCAAGATAGAAATTAATTGGTCACCTGAAGACACCTCCTGCAATGGGTCCTTTGGCAGAGAGAAATTAATTGTTCACTGAAGACACAAACTCAATGCATACATCGTGGCGGTACATATCTGAACAGCAAAAGATAAAAACTAGATTGATAGACAACAGCCACGAGAGCCACAAGAGCTGTTATATATATATGCTCGCCGACAGCTTTTAGTCCACAAGAAAAACATTGCGTAATGTACTGGGTAGGAAGGAACTGCAGATGCTGGTTTAAACCAAAGATGGACACAAAATGCTGGAGTAACTCAGCAGGACAGGAAGCATCTCTGGAGAGAAGGAATGGGTGACGTTTTGGGTTGAGACCCTTCTTCAGGGTTCTGAAGAATAATGTACTGTTTTTAGTTCCTTTTACACCTTTGAGGTGAGCACTTCTGCATGTTTTAGAACATAGTACGACACAGAATAGTTTGGTTTAGTCTACTATTCCACAGAAACAGGCCCTTCAGCCCACTGAGTCTGTCCTGACCAGCGACCCCCATACACTAGCACTATCCTACACACAATATTTTACCAAAACCAATTAACCTACGTGTTTGGGTGTGGGAGGAGACCAGAGCTTCCAGAGAAAACCCACGCAGGTCACGGGGAGAACGTGCAAACTCCGTACACACAGCACCCGTGGTCAGGATCGAACCCAGGTCTCTGGCGCTGTGAGGCAGCAACTCTACCGCTGCGCCACTGCACCAACTGGAATTTAGAAGGATGAGAGGGCATCTTATAGAAACATATAAAATCCTTAAAGGTTTGGACAGGCTAGATGCAGGAAAAATGTTCCCGATGTTGGGGGAGTCCAGAACCAGGGGTCACACACAGTTTAAGAATAAGGGGTTGGCCATTTAGGACTGAGATGAGGAAAAACCTTTTCACCCAGAGAGTTGTGAATCTGTGGAATTCTCTCCCACAGGAGGCAGTGGAGGCCAATTCACGGGATGTTTTCAAGAGAGAGTTAGATTCAGCTCTTAGGGCTAACGGAATCGTGTGATGTGGGGAGAAAGCAGGAACTGTGTAGTGATTTTAGATTTTCAGCCATGATCATGTTGAATGACGGTGCTGGCTTGAAGGGCTGAATGGCCTGCTCCTGCACCTATTTTTCTATGTTTCTGTGTTTCTAATACATTAAACTAAAAATGTACACTCAGCATTAATGTGTGTACTGTGCAGCTGTCGAGAGTAACATCGATGTACACTCAGCAATAGTGTGTGTTCTGTGCAGTGGGGAGAGTAACATCGATGTACACTCAGCATTAGTGTGTGTTCTGTGCAGTGGGGAGAGTAACATCGATGTACACTCAGCATTAGTGTGTGTACTGTGCAGCTGTCGAGAGTAACATCGATGTACACTCAGCATTAATGTGTGTTCTGTGCAGCTGGGGAGAGTAACATCGATGAACAAGGCATTGACTGCAACCAGCTGACGTTCTTCCCTGCACTTACTGAGAGTGTCCAGTCTGAGGAGTTCTTCGAGCAGTGTGCGGAGCGGCAGGCCATTCTCCAGGCACTGGTTGACAAGGAGAAGGTAGGGACGCATATTTCCAAATATTTATGTTCATCCATCATATCATTTCACAGGATCTAGGAACAGAATTAGGCCATTGGGCCCATCAAGTCTACTCCGCCATTCAATCATGGCTGATCTATCTCTCCCTCCCAACCCCAATCTCCTGCCTTCTCCCCATAACCCCTGACACCCGCACTAATCATGAACCTGTCAACCTCCGCCTTAAAAATATCCTTAAAAATTAAAACACATTATTAAGCCGGTTCCTTTATCTATTCAGCCCATGTTTGTTGGCTGCTCAGAACCTGACATTGAATTGTATATATTAATATATATGGTTATTAATAAAGCATTCTTTGACAGATCAACATGAAGGTGTCCCTCATCATCACTGAAGGCTCACTGTTGCTGGAAGGTGTCCTGCTCTTTGGACTAAATCACTTCTACATCTGTGAGAATTTCACACTGTCATCTTCTGGTGATGTTTACTGCACCAAACACCATCCCTCAAGGTAATCTTTCATCTGAACTATTTGACCTCTGCTGCTATATACTGTACCAAATATTCTCTCTATCTTCTAAACCATCTAATTCCACTGGGCATCACCTTTGGGGATTTAGATATCCACTCCAAGATCTCCACCTTTGGGGATTTAGATATCCACTCCAAGATCTCCACTGTCTAGGGTCCTATCATTTATGGAGGTTCTCTGGCCTTGTTGGTTCTTGCCAAGGATGTGTTTACTGCAGATGCTGGAATCTTGAGCAAAACACAAAGTGCAGGAAGAACTCAGTGGGTCAGACGGCATCTGTGGAGGGAATGGACAGATGCATCACAGGTGCTGCCTGCCCCGCTGAGTTCCTCCAGTACTTTGTGTCTTGTCTTGTTTGTGCTGCTCAAATACCTTCCCACAGACAGCCCGGTTTGAGTTCCATGAACTATTCCAGTTTCGGCCAAATTGTCCTGCCTGGTGTTTCCTTCCTCATTATCAGTGGTATATTCTTTGAGGTAATGTTTCATTCAATGTATAATGGAACCATTTAACATCTGCTCCTATATTCCCTGTACGTTCCAAACCATCTTACCTCCTGGACCGTTACCCGAGGGGCTTTGTGGATATCCACGTTCTCCAGAATTGCTGCTTGACCCTAGAGACCCTGACTACAGGTGCTGTCTGTACGGAGTTTGTGAGTTCTCCCCGTGACCTGCGTGGGTTTTCTCCGGGTGCTCCAGTTTCCTCCCACAATCTAAAGACGTACAGGTTTTTTATAGTTTAATTGGCTTCGGTAAAATAGTAAATTGTCCCTAGTGTGTGTAGGGTTTTTATTATTAATGTTTAATGTTTTATGTGTCATTCCTAACTGCCACTGTATGTCATGTTGTCACTTGCGGGCAGAGCACCAAGGCAAATTCCTTGTATGTGAATACTTGGCCAATAAACTTATTCATTCATTCATTCAGGATAGTGCTAGTGTACGGGGTGATTGTTGTTCAGGGTGGACTCGGTGGGCTGAAGGGCCTGTTTCCATGCTGTATCTCTAAAGTCTAAGGTCCATGGACTGGTCCCACTGTTGTCCATGGGTCAGTGAGCTGCCACCACTTATTTTACAGCTGAAACACTTAGCAACATATGTCCACCTCCGCCAGTGGCTGGGGAAACTATCCCAACGTGAGGCAAGGTGTTACAGTGTGCTTGCTCCCTGCAACATTTGGGATCTGTTCCTGCTGGGCCTTCAC
Source organism: Leucoraja erinaceus (assembly GCF_028641065.1). Lineage (NCBI taxonomy): Eukaryota > Metazoa > Chordata > Chondrichthyes > Rajiformes > Rajidae > Leucoraja > Leucoraja erinaceus. The sequence goes on along the minus strand of NC_073410.1, from coordinate 1,279,329 downwards.
TAACTCAGCGTTCCCCTGTTTTGTGTTTTGCAGCATCAACGATCCCTACATTTATGACATGTGCAACAAAGAGGCTGGTGGGAAAATTCCCAAATGTTCCCGATATTCCTGCGGCGATGTTCACGAAATTCACCATCGTCGATTCCTCCTTCAGGTGAGCAAAGGTTTACCTGTCTGACCAGGTGAAATCTGCCCTCCCCCCCCTCCTCCCCTTCCCCTCCCCCCTCCCTCCCCTTAACCCACCTGGACTTGTATCCATTTCCACACTCTACCCTTCCACCCATATTCCTTCATCTAGCTTCACAATTTGCACCTCTTCTATTCCTCACTCACACTTTCTATCTTTTCATCTCTGACCATTGTCCAAACACCTGCTTATTAAACTCCCCCCTCTCCCCCCCCCCCCTCCCCCTCACCCATATCTACCTTTACCCGTCCTTCCTCTATTCCAGCTGTCTTTCCCCTCCCTACAACGTCTTAAGAAGGGTCTCGACCCGAAACGTTTGCTATCCATGTTCTCCACAGATGCTGTTGTGATACTCAGATTCAGATTCAGATTCAGATTCAATTTTAATTGTCATTGTCAGTGTACAGTACAGAGACAACGAAATGCATTTAGCATCTCCCTTGAAGAGCGACATAGCAAACGATTTGAATAACTCCAGCACTTTGTGGCTTTTTCCAGCCGCTGCTGCTACTGGGCAGCCAATAATATCTGCGACCTTGAGCACAAAGGAATTATCCGTTGTCGTGGTAAAAGGCTATTGAGACTTACAGCATCACCAACATAACATGGTCTTTGTTTAAGGCCTTCCACCTGTGTCCATGCTCTCTCTGTCAGGTGTTGCCGTGTGAGCAAGACAGGATACAAAGTGCTGGGTCGAGGTTGATCTTGTCCATCCCCATCGCCAGTTGTTAACGAGGACATTTAATCATTACAACACTCCGCTTTGACTCGATTTATCCCTAAAAAGTTAAAGCTACATTTCACATTTTTTAACATGCTCATTCTTATACCTTTTAGTTGTCAGTTAATTATCAGTTCATTAGACACAAAAAGCTGGAGTAACTCAGCGGGACAGGCAGCATCTCTGGAGAGAAGGGATGGGTCGAGACCCTTCCTCAGGCATTAAACAGTGTGTCAGGGGTTATGGGGAGAAGGCAGGAGAATGGGGTTGGGAGGAAGAGATACATCAGCCACGATTGAATGGCGGAGTAGAATTGATGGGCCGAATGGCCTAATTCTGCTCCTATCATTTATGAATCTATGAAGAGTTGATTGTTCACAAAATACATATACTGATGGAAACAAATTGCTGGCAAACTGCAGCTTAATTTAAAATAGATAAGTGTTCCAGCACCGTCTTATTGTCGAAATAAACCACGGAGTATTTATAATCCAGTGATTTGTACCTTTAACTGCTTTGTCCCATTCTTACCTTTAGGATATTGCATTTGAAATCTTTTTAAAGGGTGGATTTTCAAAGTTCCTTATTTTCCATAAAAATGATAAGAAAAACGTCTTAAAAAAGTAAGTAACCATAAATATACGTCACAGTTCTCCCAATAAGCTGCTACTTTGGTGATGGGTTTCCACTGTTTGATTTGCCCTTGTTACCCACAGATTCTACAACATGATACCCGCTATAAAGAAAGGAAATCCCGATAGCTCAAGGAACCTGGGGTGAGTTCATGGTGTTGATGTATCCTAACTGCTGCTTGTAGCAGGCACTGCTGTTGTAGCGGGCTTCCTTCTGATGTGTTCACTGCCAAACAGGGCTAGTGTGGAGGTACATAAGCCTGCACGACTACACACACACAGTTCCACAATCACACCTTGAGTGTCCTATCAGTGACCTTTCAACACCATTCACTCACTGAGTGTAAGGATGAGTGTGGGGGGGGACCTCATTGAAACTTACCAAACAGTGAAAGCCTTGGATGGAGTGGATGTGGAGAGGATGTTTCCCTTCGTGTGTAAGAAGGAACTGCAGATGCTGGTTTAAACCGAAGATAGACACAAAAAGTTGGAGTAACTCAGCGGGACAGGCAGCATCTCTGGAGAGAAGGAATGGGTGATGTTTTGGGTCGAGACCCTTCTTCCACTCATGGTCCACTTGGAGCAGAGGCCATACACTCAGAATTAAAGGACTTTCTTTTACGAAGGAGATGAGGAGAGATTTCTTTAATCAGCGGGTGGTAAATCTGTGGAATTCATTGCCACATAAGGCTGTGGAGGCCAAGTCGATGGATATTTTTAAGGCAGGGATAGAGAGATTCTTGATTAGTACGGGTGTCAGGGGTTATGGGGAGAAGGCAGGAGAATGGGGTTTGGAGGGAGAGATAGATCAGGCATGATTGTATGGCAGAGTAGACTTGATGGGCCGAATGGCCTAATTCTGATCCTATCACTTATGACCTTATGACCCCGTTGCAGCTTTGTAAAACTTTGAGTAGGCTGCCGTTCTGGTCACCCATTCCAGGAAGGGTGTGTTTCACAGAGTGCTGGAGTAACTCAGCGGGTCAGGCAGCATCTGTGGAGAACATGGATAGGTGACGTTTCACAGAGTGCTGGAGTAACTCACCGGGTCAGGCAGCATCTGTGGAGAACATGGATAGGTGACGTTTCACAGCGTGCTGTAGTAACTCAGCGGGTCAGGCAGCATCTGTGGAGAGAATAAATGGGTGACATTTCGAGTCGAGAAGCTTCTTCAGACTGGGGGTCAAGGGAAAGGAAAACGAGAGATCTTTATATCGCTCCAAATCTCCCGTTTCCCCCTCCCAGACTCTCAGTCTGAAGAAGGGTCACGATCCGAAACGTCACCCATTCCTTCTCTCCAGAGATGCTGCCTGACCCGCTGAGTTACTCCAACATTTTGTGCCTATCTTTGGTTTAAACCAGCATCTGCAGTTCCTTTCCACACAAGGAACTGCAGATACTGGTTTACACTGAAGATAGACACAAAAAGCTGGAGTAACTCAGCAGGTCAGGCAGCATCTCTGGAGAGAAGGTATCGCCGATGATTTAGGTCAAGACTCTTCTTCAGACTGGTCTATGTTCTACAGAACTTTTAGAAATAAAACCAAAGCAAGTATTCACATCCATTTGTACAGTTTATTCTTCAAAGTAATGAATATTTAAAATCATAATAGCACATTCCTTTTAACGATTTAATTAACTTTGATATCTAGATGCTTTTTGAGCCCCATGGCGTATTTAACTGGCTGCTTCCTTCCTCTATGAACTGAAAACGAAAATGGCAAGTGTGTGTGTGTGTGTGTGTGTGTGTGTGTGTGTGTGTGTGTGTGTGTGTGTGGCCTGTTAGCCTTGGGTTCAACCTTTACATAGGCGATGACTATTTCTACAGCCAGCCTAATGACAATCATTTAAACTGTATATTTTAGTGGCCGCTCATCTTTTCGGACAATTACATTTGTTGCAATCAGATTGATGTAGATCCAATGTTGATCCAATTTAGCCAAGGTTAAGCAGTTGGAATGTAGACCAAAATGCTGGAGAAACTCAGCGGGTGCAGCAGCATCTATGGAGCGAAGGAAATAGGCAACATTTCGGGCTGAAACCCAAATGGAGCAAAGGAAATAGGCAACGTTTCGGGCCGAAACCCGAAAGGGTTTTCGGCCCGAAACGCTGCCTATTTCCTTCCCTCCATAGATGCTGCTGCACCCGCTGAGTTTCTCCAGCATTTTTGTCTACCTTCGATTTTCCAGCATCTGCAGTTCCTTCTTAAACAGTTGGAATATGAGCACTGGATTGGGAGAAATTCTCTTCCAAACTTGCAGGAGCAAATTCAACCTCACAGCATTTTATTTGTGATGGTGTTAAAACACTGGCTTTGCTGAAACATTCCTATGGTCTTGAAAAAAAGCCACACAATCTTGGAGACAATCATATTACAATAAAAATGGGAATTGTCAGTGACCATTCCTTACAACATTTAGTAAGGACATCGGCCTGTACATAGTCTGAATTGGGAGAAACATTTTTCAATGAACTTTTCAATTAGAATTTTGCAGCTATATATACATACAACTAAAATTCTTAATCAGTCTACTTATGATAATACGGTCAGTGTTATTAAGGCCCTGTCCCACCATGCGAGTTTGCCCAAGAGCTCTTCCGAGTTAAAAAAAAGTCAAACTCGTGGTAAGTACGTAGAATGTGCGAGGCGGGTACGTCGGAGCTCGTGGATGTCTCGTAGCGGCTCGTAACGCTAACGACAAGTACTCGGGAAACGCGGAAACTCGTGACGTTTTTTCAACAGTGGGGAAAATTTCCAAGAGTAAACAAAAATACTCGTGATGAAGTACCACTCGGGAGAGCTCTAGGGTAGAGAGGATGTAGAGAGGATGTTTCTACTCGTGGGAGAGTCTCGGACCAGAGGGCATAGTCTCCGATTAGAAGGACACACCTTTAGAAAGGAGATGAGGAGGAATTTCTTTAGTCAGTTTAGTGGTGAATCTGTGGAATTCATTGCCACTGACGGCTGTGAAGGTGAGGTCAACAGGCATTTTTAAAACAGCGATTGACAGGTTTTTGATTGGTACGGGTGTCAAAGGTGACTGGGAAAAGACAGGAGAACGGGGTTGAGAGGGAAAGATAGATCAGCAATGATTGAACGGCAGAGGCGGACTGAATGGCCTAGTTCTGCTCCAATGACTTACGAATTTACGACCTTATCTAAAGGTAGTCAAGACAATTAATTTTATTTGTTACTGGGTCATTTTGAACCTAATGATTGGGATGGATTGAGTTCAGTTTCTCATTCTACGACACGCCAAGCAACCTCGTTCTGTTTAGCAACAGAGTTGGGAGCAAGGAGGCCAGTGAAGTCTGGCTCCTCATCCATCTCAGTCATCTGCTTCACCTTGCTCCACTTGTTCCTCTCTCGCTGTAGCTTCTTGAGGCAGGGGCGACATAGCATGCTCTTCTTGGCCAGGTAAATATCCTCAATGCGATCAATGGTGTCAATTGGCTCTTCGGGTACCTGTGGCGTGGTGAAAGGATTGCGCAATACGTTTAACTTCTTCAGTTTTGGCAACTTGGTGATTTTCTCCGGCAAGTACGTGATGCGGTTGTCAAACAGTCCAATCTCCTTCAGTTCCTTTAACGTGCCAAGGGTGGTTGGAATCATATCCATGGAATTCAGCCCAAGGTTCAGGACGCGGAGATTCTTTAACTGATTGAGTTCCAAGGGCAAGCCATCGGAGGTGAGTTTGTTATTGGACAGGTCCAGGTAGTAAAGTAATTCCAGCTGCCCAATATTCTCTGGGATTTTCTCTATCTTGTTCGTGTGAAAGTCTAGGTATCGCAGCTTTGTAAACTTGTTGATGTAGTCAGGGATTTTTTTGATCATGTTTCTGCTGAGGTCTATCTCCTCGATGTCGGCCAGCTTTAAGATGCACCTGGGGAAGGCTCCGATGCCCATGTTGCTGAGGTCCAAGCGCCTCTTCCCATCCACCGTGATCTTCATGGACTTCTTGGCCATCTTCAGGGTGACCTTCTTCCCCTGCGCCCCTCTCTTTTTTGGCATCTTTCCTAATTTTTGGACAAACAACCGGCAACAAAACGATCAAACAACAGAGAACCGAGGAACTGCAGTAAACGCTGGTTTACAAAGAAAAAAGATGCAAAAGTACTGGAGGTGTTCATCCGGGCCAGGAGGCTTCTCTGAATGTTCTCCAGAGTTGCTGCCTGATCTGCTGAGAGACTCCAGCATTTGGTGTCATTTTGTAATCAAACAATGCCTTTAACTCCCACAGTTACTACCAGCTACACTGAGTGACACCAGAGTGTTAGCACTGAGCCTGAGACTTTAGGCTACAACCTCCTGCCTGTGTTAACTCTCATGCCTGAACTTCCCAACTAATCCCACCAGTACACCCCCCCTCCCACCATCTTCTCCCCCATTCTCCCCCCTCTCCCATTACCCCCATCCGACTCTCCCTACCTGACACCTTTTGACAATTTAGGAAGGAATTGCAGATGCTGGTTTACACCGAATATATACACAAAATGCTGGAGTGGGACAGTCTGAAGAAGGGTCTCGACCCAAAACGTCACCCATTCTATCTCTGTCCCGATGAGTTACTCCAGCATTTTGTTTCTATCCTTTTGTCTTCTTTATGTCTCCTTTTTTCCCTTTTCTCGCCTTTTCATCTCGAGCCTTTGTCCACTGACCTGCGAATTAAAATCTCCCTCAACTGTATCGACCTATAACTTGCCAGGCTTTGTCCCAGCCACATCTCTTTCCAGCTTTCTCCCCTCTTCTACAATCGGTCTGAAGATGGGTCCCGACTTGAAATATTGCCTATCCATGACTCCTAAGATGCTGCCTGACCCGCTGAGTTACTCCAGCACTCTGTGAAACGTCACCTCTCCATGTTCTCCACAGATGCTGCCTGACCCACTGAGTTATGGTGCAGCAGCATCTATGGAGCTAAGGAAATAGGCAACGTTTCGGGCCGAAACCCTTCTGGAAATAGGCAACGTTTTGGGCCGAAACCCGGAAGGGTTTCGGCCCAAAACGTTACCTATTTCCTTAGCTCCATAGATGCTGCTGCACCCACTGAGTTACTCCAACACTCTGTGAAACGTCACCTATCCATGTTCTCCACAGATGCTGCCTGACCCGCTGAGTTACTCCAGCACTCTGTGAAACGTCACCTATCCCTGTTCTCCACAGATGCTGCCTGACCCGCTGAGTTACTCCAGCACTCTGTGAAACGTCACCTATCCATGTTCTCCACAGATGCTGCCTGACCCGCTGAGTTACTCCAGCACTCTGTGAAACGTCACCTATCCATGTTCTCCACAGACCCACTGAGTTACTCCAGCACTCTGTGATTTGCTGAATGAAGTATTGTTCTCATTGTACAAATGTGTAATTTGGGGGGAAGTATGAATAGGAAGCTGAGGGGTAACTTTTTCACAGTTTGGTGCATGTATGGAACGAGCTGCCGGAGGTACTATTGCAACTTTTAAGAAACGCTCAGACAGGTATATGGATAGGACAGGTTTAGAGGGATGTGGGCCAAACATGGGCAGGTGGGACTAGTGTAGATGGGGCATGTTGGTCAGTATGGGCAAGGCACTTCGGCCCTGTTTCCACACTCTATGACTCTATGCCTATTTAAACTCCTCACGAAACATAGTCATAGAGTGATACAGTGTGGAAACAGGCCCTTCGGCCCAACTCGCCCACGCTGGCCAACAATGTCCCATCTACACTAGTCCCACTTGCCTGCGCTTGGTCCATATCCCTCCAAACCTGTCCTATCCATGTACCTGTCTAACTGTTTCTTAAATGATGGGATAGTCCCAGCCTCAACTACCTCCACTGGCAGCTTGTCCCATACACCCACCGCCCTCTGTGTGAAAAAGTTACCCCTCGGATTCCTATAAAATCTTTTCCCTTCACCTTGAACCTATGACCTCTGGTCCTCGATTCCCCTACTCTGGGTAAAAGACTCTGTGCATCTACCCGATCTATTCCTCTCATGATGTTGTACACCTCTATAAGATCTCTCCTGATCCTCCTGCGCTCCATGGAATAGAGACCCAGCCTGCTCAACCTCTCCCTGTAGCTCACACCCTCTAGTCCTGGCAACATCCACGTAAATCTGTTCTGAACCCTTTCAAGCTTGACAATGTACCCCGGCACTTTGGGTCCTTTTCTTTTGTGACCCTGCATCTGCAGTTCCTTGTTACCACGTGGAGGAGAGCTCATTGTGCGTGGGTCTGCAGACCAACATGTGTACTATGCAATGCAGCCGACATCAATGGGGCTGAATGTAACTGGGGGGTAGTGGCAAGTGGAGCATGTTCCAGCTGGGTGCCCTGTAGCTGGCTTGTGTACAACACATAATTGTACTAAGCCAGGTTGGGTGGTGATGAATGATAGCGTGGCTCTCTCCTATATACATAACTTGCCATTACCTAGGCTTCACTAAAGCCCTAAGGGACCCTGCTGCCTACTCATTAATCATGCTCAGCCATGTGCAGGGCAATCTGAGATAATAACTAATCCATCCAGCTAATTTCAATTATCCATCTTGGAAGGGAGAGACAAAAGAATACACAGTGTAATAGAGTTCTCCTAATGCATCCGTAAAATTTGTCCAAAGGCACACTTACAGTTTTTAACCTGCAGATACACAGCAGAACGTGTGGGTGGAACACGGATAGTTCAGCCTCGTGTGCAGGGGTCCCTGGGTCAGAGGAGAACACCTGCTTCAGGTACCATGGGCGCAAAGACGCAAGATATTCCCTCGTTGTTTACCTAGATTGGAATCAAAGAAACGCATTTAGACAGTGCCTTTTACCACTAATTACTTGTGAAGCCCATTCACTGCTGGAGTGCGGAAGGTATACAGTGGAGGCCAAGTCAATGGAGATTGTTTAACATGTCCCATCTAAACTAGTCCCACCTGCCTGCATTTGGTCCAAGGTACACAGAAATGCTGGAGAAACTCAGCGGGTGCAGCAGCATCTATGGAGCGAAGGAAATAGGCAACGTTTCGGGTCGAAACCCTTTCGGGTTTCGGCCCGAAACGTTGCCTATTTCCTTCAGGGTTTTCGGCCCCACAAACATATAATAACCTATTTCCATCTCGAGGGTCCCATTTGCGCTCAGACCATAACCCCAAAACTTTCCCATCCTATTCCTAAAAACGAACCTGCCTCCCCCACCTTCACTGGAAGCTCATTCAGCCACCACTCCTGAGTAAAGAACTGAATCTCTGGAACTCTCTCCCTCATGTTACCTTGTACAATTTTAACATTACATCCCAACGTTGCCTATTCCCTTCGCTCCATAGATGCCGCTGCACCCGCTGAGTTTCTCCAGCATTTTTGTGTACCTTCGATTTTCCAGCATCTGCAGTTCCTTGTAAAACACTTATGCATTTGGTCCATATCCCTCCAAACCTGTCCTATCCATTTAAGGCTGAGATAGATAGAGTCTTGATTAGTACGGGTGTCAGGGGTTATGGCGAGAAGGCAGGAGAATGGGGTTAGGAGGGAGAGATAGATCAGCCACGATTGAATGGCGGAGAAGACTGGATGGGCTGAATGGCCTAATTCTGCTCCCATCACTTATGGATGTGTGTAAGATAAGGCAGGCAAGGTGGAGAGGAGCAAAATGAAAATCACCACCAGCTGCCATTGTTGGTCGGTCCCAGTGCAGGCCACCAACAATTGGGTCACGCACCAAGAGTCTCCGATGATGCCATTGAAGCAGCATTTCATCGAGATGAGAACCGTCATTCTTGCACAACTCAAGATGGAAAGTGTGCAGAGAAGATTTACGAGGATGTTGCCAGGACTCGCGCCATAAACATTGCCTCACCCGCTGAGTTTCTCCAGCATTTTTATCTCCCTTCACGAGTTTAGTTTAGTTTCTACAGATTAGATTTTCATTGTCACTTGTACTGAACTACAATGAAAAGCTTTTTGTTGCGTGCTATTTGGTCAGCGGAAAGACTGCACATGATTCCAAGCATGCCAACCACAGTGTACAGATACAGGATAAGTGTTTAGTTCAAGATAAAATCCAATAAAGTCCCAAAGTTAAAGGTAGTCTCCAATGAGGTAGATGGGAGGTCAGGACCACTCTCTAGTGAGTGTGAGGATGGGTCTGTTGTCTGATAACAGCCGGGAAGAAACTGTGCCTGAATCTAGAGGTGTACGTTTTCAAACTTTTGTATCTCATGCCCAATGGGAGAGGGGAGAAGAGGGAATCTTCAACATGAAATTGGTCATTTATTATGCTGGTGATCTGGAGAGTGGGCCTGAGCTAACATCTACCTCAATGGAGAACGTTGAACTATTTTTAATACCAGTTTACCAAACTTTATCCCGCACTAATAATTATTCCCCTCCTGTGTAGGAAGGAACTGCAGATGCTGCTTTAAACTGAATGTAGACACAAAAAGGTAGAGTAACTCAGAGGGTCAGGCAGAGAGCTTGTCTGTGGAGAGAAGCAATGGGTGATGTTTCGGGTCGAGATGCTTCTTTAGACTGGAGTCAGGGGATAGGGGAAACGAGAGATATAGACGGTGATGTAGAGAGATATAGAACTAATGAATGAAAGATATGCAAAAAAGTAACTCCAGAGATGCTGCCTGCCCCCCGAGTTACTCCAACTTTTTGTGTCAATTTTTGATGTAAGCCAGCATCTGCAGTTCCTTCCTACACATTATTCCCTTTATCCTAAACATAGAAACATAGAAAATCGGTGCAGGAGGAGGCCATTTGGCCCTTCGAGCCAACACCGCCATTCATTGTGATCATGGCTGATCGTCCCCTATCAATAATCCGTGCCTGCCTTCTCCCCATATCCCTTGATTCCACTAGCTCTATCTAACTCTCTCTTAAATCCATCCTATGACTTGGCCTCCACTGCCCTCTGTGGCAGGGAATTCCACAAATTCACAACTCTCTGGGTGAAAAAGTTTTTCTCACCTCAGTCTTAAATGGCCTCCCCTTTATCCTGTATCTGTAGAGGGTGGACAGATTGATTGGAATCATGCATAGTCTTTCCGCTGACTGGATAGCACGCAACAAAAAAACCTTTTCACCATTCCTCGGTGCACATGACGTGACAATAAACTAAAGTAAAATAAAAACTATTGGCCACCTCAAATTGGAGTGGAAGTAAATCTACTTCGATCACAAGATTCACTAAAGAAGAAAGAGTAACAGAGAGGTCATTCAGTTCCTGTTGTGTCAGTGAGACGCAGGATGAATGCAAATGCTTGTACTGTGTCTGAAGAAGGGTCTCGACCTGAAACGTCACCCATTCCTTCTCTCCAGAGATGCTGCCTGTCCTACTGAGTTACTCCAGCTATTATTGTCCATTCTCAGTGCAAATGCTCCCTTCCTTAAGACAGTTCTCCGGTAATAGATACCAACACTTTTACCACGTGGCGCCACACATATCATTAATGACGTGCTTACCGAACCTTGTGTGAGGTAATCGTTGCAGATCAGAGACATCGAGAGGGACGGCCACTGTTTCGTTTTAGTCTCGTTTAGAGATACAGCGCGGAAACAGGCCCTTCGGCCCACCGAGTCCGTGCCGACCAGTGATCCCCATACACCAATACTATCCTACACACACTGGTGACAATTTACATTTATACCAATCCAATTAACCTACAAACCTGCACGTCTTTGGAGTGTGGGAGGAAACCAGAGCACCCGGAGAAAACCCACGCAGTCACAGGGAGAACGTACAAACTCTGTACAGACTGGTTCATCAAATGGATACGATACGATACATAGAACATTATTTATCACAGGAGGGAAGGGGAAATAAATAAATAAATAAAAGGATTTGCTATCTCAAAGAATTCCAGTCATCTCAAAATAATGGAATAATCTTTGTTCCAAATGACATCACAATGAACTGATTGTGTCTACAATCAACAATGTACACTCAACCTAACAGGGCACTATGAGACAATGACTACATGACACTTTCCCATCAATCACAAGGTGAATGCTGTTTATTTAATGCCCTGTCCCCTCCCCAGTTGTCTTGGATTATATCTGTCATCTCCTCATCCACTGTTGTGTCAGACATTGGTGAGGCCACACGGAGTACTAGGCTTCATTTTAATCACCTTGCTGAGGGAAGGATGCCATTAAACTGGAAAGAGTGCAGAGACGATTTACGAGGATGTTGCCAGCACTTGAGGGCCCGAGCTATGGGGAGAGGTTGGGGCAGGCGAGGACTTTATTCCTTGGAGCATAGGGGTGATCTCATAGAGGCGTGTAAAATCATGAGGGGAGTAGGCAGGGTGAATGCACAGAGTCCGCTTCCAGGCAAGAGGAACCAACAACTAGAAGACATTGGTTTAAGGTGAAGGAGGGAAGGAGCCCAAGGAGCAACATTTTTCACTCAGAAGGTGGTGAGTACTGGAACAAACTGCCAGGGGAGGTTGTTGAGGCAGGTAAAATAACAAGATTTATAAGATATTTAGATAGGTAGATGGATAGGAAACGTTTAGAGGGCCATGGGCTAAATACAGGCAAGTGGGTCTAGCCTCGATGGGCAATTAGGTTAACATGGACAGATTGGGCCGAAGGGCCTGTTTCCATGCTGGATGACTCTATGACTGACATGCAGACAACACGGGCACTTTAGGTAACATTGACATACCTGAATTTCTTGATCTGTGTGAGTTTGATGCAGCTGCCCGGTTTAGTGCTGGGGGTGAAATGGCCCGAATGTCGGCAACTTGATGTGATGACATATTTTATGACAAACCCAATCCAGTGATGCACGATAACAGGGACTAATGTTGACATGATATTTGCCTAGTTGTGGGAATATGTGTAGGAAAGAACTGCAGATGCTGGTTTACATTGAAGATAGACACAAAACGCTGGAGTAACTCAGTGGGACAGGCAGCATCTCTGGAGAGAAGGAATGGGTGATGTTTCGGGTCAAGACCCTTCTTCAGTCCCTTGTCGGAACATGTGTTTTATACAAAGAGATCAGGCCATCAGATTATTACTACAATTTATTGTCTGCACCACAGTTTTATTGTTTCATTTATAGCAAACTATTTATAGTATTGAATTAAAATAATTTGTAAGCAAGTGGCCTGTGATTATGGTTAACTAGTGTGGTGGTCATTCATTTATTGTGGATTTGATTATTATGTATTCATCTTGCTTTCTCAAAGTTATTGATGAATTTATACATGGAGATGAGCTTTAACTGGTAGAGTTGCTGCCTCTCAGCGCTTGAGAACTGGGTTCTATCCTGACCTCCGGTGCTCTCTGTGTGGAGTTTGCACGTTCTCCCTGTGACTGCATGGGTTTTTTCCCAGGTGTTCCGGTTTCTTCCCACATCCCAGGGTTGTAGGCCCTCTGTAAATTGCCCCTAATGTGCAGGGAGTGGATGTGAAAGTGATCTAACATCAAACTCGTTTCTCTTTCAAGAGAGAGTTAGATGGGGCTCGTAAAGATAGCGGAGTCAGGGGATATGGGGAGAAGGCAGGAACGGGGTACTGATTGGGGATGATCAGCATTTTTGTCTACCCTAGTTTTTAGTTTAGTTTGGTTCAGAGATACAGCATGGAAACAAGGCCTTTGTTCCACCGAGTCCATGCCAACCATAAATGTAGACATTAGGTGCAGGAGTAGGCCATTCGGTCCTTCGAGCCAGCACCGCCATTCAATGTGATCATGGCTGATCATCCCCAATGTCTGAAGAAGGGTCTCCACCTGAAACGTCACCCATTCCTTCTCTCCAGAGGTGCTGCCTGTCCTACTGAGTTACTCCAGCTTTTTGTCTCTATCAACAATTAATATGAATATTGACTTCTCTAACTTTGTTTTCCCTCTCTCCATCCCTCCCCCATCCTAGTTCTCCCACTAGATGGACTGTCCTGATTAAATTTCACTTTGTGTCACCCTGCTGTCACCTATCACCCAGCCAACAATGATCAATTCTACACTTACCTTGACCTTCATCCCCTTTGATCACCTTACCCTTCCACATCTCTCGTCTCCCTCCCCCCCTGGCTCTCAGTCTGAAGAAGGGTCTCGACCCGAAACGTCACCCATTCCTTCTGAGCGCTGAGTTACTCCAGCATTTTGTGTCTATCTTCCAACGTAAACCACCATCTGTGGTTTCTTCCTCAACAATTAATATCTGCACAGTAAACACTGTAAATGCAGTAAAGGTTGTTAAAACTACAGCGTTATAGAGAAAGGTAGAAGAGAAGCGAGATTTGTAAAGCCAGCCGCTAGTCCTTACCCCCTGGTTTAGCAGTTCGGCTGTGTCTTTGTCACCATTCTGATCCTTCCTCCCCAGAGCTGTCTCCTGTTGCACAAGGTTCTTCCATCTCTCTCTCTCCCCCTGAATAATGGATCGCGTCTTTAAAACAGGGAGTGTTGGAGAGGCCAGTGCCCTGGATCTGAAGGGCCGCTCGCTGCCTGGGAGATTAAGGTGCCAGGCGCGTGCAATCAGAGCCAGAGAAATCTCCTGAAGTGAAAATACTGTTGAACAAGACAACACAAGGAGCAAGACGCACGGCAACTCCTGTTTACAGCAGGGCTCCTTCTGCTCCTTGTTTAACTTGGTTGCTAGGCAGCGAGGCTAATAGGGCCTTGCTAACAATTAGCATGTTTGGCTCCGGGAGGAAGCAGCCTTTAGTTCCAACTATTTTGTAGAACTATTGCTTTTTAGAGCCTGTTTTTTTGGATAGGAAACTGGATGGAAAAGTCAACTAACAGATATATAACATACAGCAATATAAAGCCAAGGTATAGGGGTTTTCAATTCTCCAGCATTTCAACACACTCAGTTCCATTGTAGTATTAGTTTCATTAAAATATGGAAATTGAGATTTACATATTGAGCCTTGGAATCTGATGCACTTAATTTATTGTCCAACAAATAATAAATCTACATATTGAATGAGTTTATTCAGGAGAATGTGAGGACTTGTTTGAGTAGGCCGGCCACTTCACACTAAGTGTTGCTAAGGTGTTTGGTTGCATTCATCAGCTGTGTAGACTGGTGGGATGTTTCAATGTCTGTGTAACACTAAACCGAATGCTTCAGCTACTGAGGAATTTTTCTTGCTTCCCGTTTAGCCATGGAGCAAAAATAAAATCTGAATGTCTGAATGTTGAAACGCAATGAGTTCAGTTTATTGTCACGTGTACCGAGGTACAGTGAAAAGCTTTTGTTGCGTGCTAACCAGTCAGCGGAAAGACTATAGTGCACATTGATTACAATCATGCCGTCCCCATATACAGATCCATTATCATTGTCAGTCCATTCACTTCATTGATGCTGCCTGAGCCGTTAGGTTCTTCCAGCACTTTGTGTTTTGTCTTTTTGCATCTTTCCAACCTTCTTGATGCAGTTGTAGCCAATTAGTTGACATTGGTTGTTATGGTACACTTTGTTCATTAACCTTGCACTGAAATAAAGTTGCTAGCCAAACAAAAACTCCCCGTAATTGTAGAACAGGT
This sequence comes from Leucoraja erinaceus, assembly GCF_028641065.1. Lineage (NCBI taxonomy): Eukaryota > Metazoa > Chordata > Chondrichthyes > Rajiformes > Rajidae > Leucoraja > Leucoraja erinaceus. Next base: position 1,264,310 of record NC_073410.1, on the reverse strand, counting down.
GACGTGACAAGATAAGGCGTGCTATAACTTGTACCTCACCAGGTTACACAGAATAAGCCCTGCCTCTTTACACTACAATATTTGAACTCCTATCTACCTCTTTGATGTTCCTTGGACTATCCCTAATCGGACTTTGCTGGCTTTACCTTGCACCAAACATTATGTAATAATAACATTATTATTTGTAATCATGTATTGTCTTTCCACTGACTGGTTAGCACGCAACAAAAGCTTTTCACTGTACCTCGGTACACGTGACAATAAACTCAACTAATTGCATCAATTGTTTGTGAGGCCAGACTAGGACTCTGTAACTGTACATTAATTTGATCTTATTTAACCGCGATCTGTCAATTAAATATCTCTTTATTTCTTCCTTTCCACAGAAAAAAACTGGTGGAGAAAGGAATAATCCAGAAGTGGCAGGTAACCTCATTACAAACTCATGCTAGATGCGGTTAAAAAAATATACATCTCTGTGTGAAATTGCAGATAATTGGACATATTATTTTCACCCAGTGAGTTGTGAATCTGTAGAATCTCTGCCCCAGAAGGCAGTGGAGGCCAATTTGCTGGATGTTTTCAAGAGGGAGTTAGATTTAGCTCTTAGGGCTAATGGAATCAAGGGATATGGGGAGAAGGCAGGAACGGGGTATTGATTTTGGATGATCAGCCATGATCACATTGGATGGCGGTGCTGGCTCGAAGGGCGGAATGGCCTACTCCTGCTCCTATTTTCTATGTTTCTATGTAGTTTTGATGAGGGATGAATATTGGCTCTGGGATCTATTCCTTGCACATCTTCAGGAATCCTTCATGCCCATCTATGTTACACAGTGTGTTGGCATTGATCCTCAACCCTGCACTGGGCTCACAGCTCAGACATTGGGACTTGGGTTACTGAGGTGGGTCTTTGACCACCGGGCTGGTTCCCTGGACTGAACCAGACTACTTGTTTCCAGATTGGGCATGGATCACATCGGCTGTAGCCAGGTTAAGTTCAGGTTGCATTTTAACTTTTACCAGGATGTTCATAAGATCATAAGGGACAGGAGTAGAACTAGGCCATTCGGCCCATCAAGTCTACTCTGCAATATACATAGCAGAGGTTTCGGGATGGAAGGGAAGGCTTGTTGTGTGCGGACATTGAAAGATGCAACAGACTCAGTGGGTTGAATGGTTTTCTCCATTGCCGTTCTTTGGTTCAATGGTTCTAACACTCACTGGCTAAGGTGATAAGGAATAGGAGTAGAAATAGGCCATTCGGCCCATCAAGTCTTCTCCGCCATTCAATCATGGCTGATCTATCTCTCCCTCCTAACCCCATTCTCCTGCCTTCTCCCCATAACCTCTGACACCCGTACTAATCAAAAATCTATCTATCTCTGCCTTAAATATATCCACTGACTTGTGGCCTCCGCATCCTTCTGTGGCCAATAATTCTACAGATTCACCACCCTCTGACTAAAGAATGTTGCCAGAATTCGAGGGCCTGAGCTATGGGGAGGTTGAGCAAGCTAGGACTTTAATCCATGTTACACTAAAGACTGAGGTGTGATCTTATAGAGGTGTATAAAATCATGAGGGTAATAGATGGGGTGAATGCACAGTATCTTTTCCCAGGATAGGGGAATCAAGGAGCAGATGACATAGGTCTACGGTAACATGGGAAATATTAAATAGGAACCTGAGGAACAACATTTCACACAGAGGGTGGTAGGTCTATGGAATGAGGTGTCACAGGAAGTAGTTGAGGCAGGCACAACAACAGGATTTTGAAGACATTTGGACAGGTGTGGATAGGAAAGGTTTAGAGGGATAGAAACATAGAAAATAGGTGCAGGAGGAGGCCATTCGTCCCTTCGAGCCAGCACCTCCCTTCATTGTGATCATGGCTGATATGGGCCAAATGCTTGCAAATGGGCCTAGCTTAGACAGAGCATGTTGGTTAGCAATGACGAGTTGGGCTGAAGGGCCTGTTGTATGACATGATGACTCTAATTACAAGATATTTCTGAAAGTGCATTGCATAATTTCACTGTTCTGTTCCAGGTGCAGGTGAGAATTAAAATTGCATTTTCTCTTGTCTATATGTCAGAAAGGAGAGATGAGCAACTTTGAGTACCTGATGTACCTGAACACCATGGCTGGGCGCACATACAAGGACCTGATGCAGTACCCCGTCTTCCCCTGGATCCTTGCTGATTACCACTCAGAGGTGAGTCATGCACGGCACAGTTCCTGCAGCAGCATCTTATATTCTCCCATTCATTTCCCTGCCCAAGTATTGGAGAATCACAAGTGCAATGGTGATCGACAATAGACAATAGGTGCATGATTACAATCGAGCCATTTACAGTGGATAGATACATGAGAAGGGAATAACGTTTAGCGCAAGGTAAAGCCAGCAAAGTCCGATCAAGAATAGTCCAAGGGTCACCAATGAGTTCAGGCCTGCTCTCTGGTTGTGGTAGGATGACTGACAACAGGAGAATGGGAACAAATAAATTAGCCAATATAGAATGGTGGAGTAGACTCAATGGGCCGACTAGTCTCATTCTGCTCCCATGACTAACTTTATGAACTCATGGACACATACCGATCTTTGGTCGTCTAAGGAGGTAGAGGCTGTTGCTCTTTCCACAGTTGCTGCCTGACTTGTTGAGTGTCTCCAGCAGTTTGTCATTAAATATTTACCTTCACTTTTGTCCACATGTGATACTTCATATTGTATGCTCTACACCCAACCCTGGGAACAAACATTTGCAGGTATTTCAGCCTCTGGGTGGGACATCACATCATCTGTTTACATGATACAATTACGTCAATTTATCTTAAGTTTGCAAATTGGTTGTGGAGAGCTGGAATGTAACAATGGCTTTAGCCGTTTCTCACCTTTGGTTTCCCCCGCAGGAGTTGGATCTCACCAATGCCAGGACCTTCCGAGATCTCTCCAGACCCATGGGTGCGCAGACAGAGGAGAGGAAAGACAAGTTCACCAAGAGATACTTTGAAATCGATAATGATGGTTTGTACTTTCATGAGGAACTGAACTGAATAATTAAAGCATAGGCATTCTTCCTAAAGGGCCTGTCCCACTTTCACAACCCAATTCACTACCTTTTTTACTCGTGGACATTTTTCATCGGGCTAGAAAAACGCCCGACCTACTTGATGCCACGAGTACCTACGGGTAGCATCATGACCTACCTACGACCTTCTGACAACCCTGCTGCGAGTATGAGTCAAGGACAAACTCAGCAGAGGTCGTGAATTAGGTCGTGAGAGTGGGACAGGCCCCTTTAGGAAGAATGTGTATGCTTTACGGCAGATGGCACAATGGGCTAAGTGTTCGGCTGGCGACCGGAAGGTAGCCGGTTCGAATCCCGCTTGGAGTGCATACTGTCGTTGTGTCCTTGGGGACACTTCACCCACCTTTGCCTGTGTGTAAATGTAATGTGATTATGTGAAGCACTTTGGGGTCAATGCAAGTTGACTAAAAATGTGCTATATAAATAAGATTATTATTATTATTTAATTATTCATTTCAGTTTAGTTTATTGTCACGTGTACCGAGGTACAGTGAAAAGCTTTTGTTGCGTGCTATCCATTCAGCAGAAAGACAGTACATGATTACAATCCAACCGCTTACAGTGTACAGATACATGATAAGGGAATTACTTGTAGGGCAAGGTGAAGCCATGGGGTATCTTGAACATGGATGAGTTGGGCTGAAGGGCCTTGTCTCATGCTGTATGACTCTATGACTCTGTTCTATATCTCTCCACATCATCGTCTATATCTCTCGCCTCTCTTTCCCCTGACTCTCAGTCTGAGGAAAGGTCTTGAGCTGAAACATCACCCATTCCTTTTCTCCAGAGATGCTGCCTTTCCCGCTGAGTTATCCCAGCGTATTGTGTCTACCTTAGATACTAGGAGTGGACAGCTCAGCCTTCCATTACAATTGTTCCCACTGTGCAAGCCTTTCATCAGTTTCCAGAAGCTTTGCTGACCAATGGATATGATTTCTCTGCAGGGGACCTATCCGCAAGATGTCACTACTGCACTCATTATTCCTCAGCAATTATTGTTGCTTCCTACCTGGTCCGAATGGAACCGTTCACAGAGATCTTCTGCTCACTTCAGGTACAATGATATTGTTAATTGCACAGTGGCGCAGCTTGTAGAGCCACTACCTCACAGCACTAGAGACCTGGGCTCGATCTTCACCTCGGGTGCTGTCTGTGTGGAGTTTGCACGTTCTCCCTGTAACCGCGTGGATTTTGTCCAGGTGCTCTAGTTCCATGTTCCAAAGACGTGCAGGTTTGTAGGTCCATTGGCATCTGTAAATTATCCCTACTGTGTAGGATAGAGCTAGTGTACGAGCTTGGCACGGACTCGATGGGCCGAAGGGCCTGTGTCTATGCCATACCTCTACAACTAAAACAACACTAAAAACCGTTGTCTGCCATGGGCTAGCTGGGGTTGTATATGAGTCCAGCTTAGTAAAGGAATGGTGTTGATCCATAGAGGCCCTGGGGAGGCTACACGATGCCTCATGGAACTTTTATCCTGGCGACAGTCGTGAATAACAATACGCCTGTGGGAAGCTAAGGAAGAAATTGCTGGGGTCCTTGCAGAGAAATGAGTATCATCAATAGCCAGGGGTGATGTGCTGCAGGACTGAAGGGTGGAAAATGGTGTGTTTTAATTAACAAAGGCTGCAAGGAATAGCCGGGACACCACAGACTAATATCAGTGACGGGGAAGTTACTGCAGTGGGTTCTGTGAAACATGGTCTGGATGCATTTGGGAAACCAAGGAATGATTAGGGAAAACCAGCATTGTCCGTGGGGAATTGTGTGTGAAGATGTTTTTGAAGTAGTGACCAAGAAGAACATTATCCATATAGATTTCACACAGAGAGTGGTGAATCTCTGGAACTCTCTGCCACAGAGAGTAGTTGAGGCCAGTTCATTAGCTATATTTAAGAGGGAGTTAGATGTGGCCCTTGTGGCTAAGGGGATCAGGGGGTATGGAGAGAAGGCAGGTACGGGATACTGAGTTGGATGATCAGCCATGATCATATTGAATGGCGGTGCGGGCTCGAAGGGCCGAATGGCCTACTCCTGCACCTAATTTCTATGTTTCTAAGCCTTTTGTGTGGTACAGCCCGTTGAGTTTAGTTTATTGTAACGTGTACTGAGGTACAAAGCTTTTGTTGCATGCTAACCGGTGAGCAGAAAGGCAATGCATGATTACAACTGAGGTGCCCACTAGTGGGCAGGTTGGAAATGCTGCTGTTGCAGTAGAGGTTTAGAAGGGCGGAGCGATTGTAATGGGTCGTTGCTGATCCACTTCTGGGGCCAGCACGCGGTGAGCGGCCCAGCTAGGCCTCCATCTTGGAATTCCCTGGTACGCTGGTCTGGAAGGTTAGATCACACGGGACCCAGGGCAAGATAACCAACTGAATTGTCTGTGGAATTCTCTGCTTCAGAGGGCGGTGGAGGCTGGTTCTCTGGATGCTTTCAAGAGAGAGCTGGATAGGGCTCTCAAAAATAGCGGAGTCTGGGGATATGGGGAGAAGGCAGGAACGGGGTACTGATTGGGGATGATCAGCCATGATCACTTTGAATGGCGGTGTTGGCTCGAAGGGCCAAATGGCCTACTCCTGCACCTATTGTCTATTGTATATACAAATGGTTTGAAGGAATAGGTGACGTTTTGGATCTAGACTCAGAGGCATCTATGGAGCTCAGAAGCATCTATGGAGCGAAGGAATAGGTGACGTTTCGGGTGGAGACCCTTCCGGGTCTCGACCCGAAACGTCACCTATTCCTTCCCTCCATAGATGCTGTCTCACCCTCTGAGTTTCTCCAGCATTTTTGTCTACAAGGATCTTATGAGATCTGGAAACTTTAAGTTAAGTTTAGGGGAGAATACGTGTTCGGCACGGACTAGAAGGGTCGAGATGGCCTGTTTCCGTGCTGTAATTGTTATATGGTTATATGGTTATAATGAGAGACTGAATGGTATGGACTTTTTTCCTTGGATCTTAGGATGCTGAGAGATAACTTAATAGCGGTGCATGAAATCATGAGCAGCGTAGATAATGTGAATAGCCACAGGGTAGGGGAGTCTAAAAACTTTTATGTTTCAGGTAAGAGGGGCAAGATTTAATAGGGAACCCAGTGGGGGTAACTATTTCATTCAGAGGGCGGTGGAACGAGCTGCTAGAGGAGGTAGTTGAGGAAGGGACTATAGCAACATTTAGGAGACACTCAGCCAGGTGCATGGATAGGGTAGTTTTAGAAGGATATGGGTCAAATGTGGGATTCAATTCAATTCAATTCAACTTTAATGTCATCGCACAAATACAAGTATGAGTACAAGGAAATGCAGTTTTGTGTCAGTCCGTAGTAGTTGTACATAAAGAAATTACAAAAAAAAATAGAAAAGAGAGAAGATACAGAATAATCAAAAAATACAGAATAATTAAACAATGGGGACGGAGGGACCAGAGAAATCTATCGCCGGGACTCCGAGTTCAGCAATGTGATTGTGTTGTTGTAGAAGCTTTTCCTCATCCTACTAGTACGTGACCTGAGGCTCCTGTACCACCTCCCTGATGGGAGGAGGGCAAACAGTCCATGGTTGGGGTGTGAGGGGTCTTTGATGATCTTCCCAGCCCGTCTCAGACACCGTTTTCGGTGGAGGGCATCCATGGCAGGGAGCGGGGCACCGATGATGTGCTGCGCGGTTTTCACCACCCGTTGTAGTGCCTTCCTGTCCGCAGCAGTGCAGCTGCTGTACCATTCCGTGAAGCAGGTGGTCAGGATGCTTTCGATGGTACAGCGGTAAAAGTTGGTCAGGATCTGGGGGGACAGGTGGGCTTTCTTGAGCCTCCTCAGGAAGTAAAGGTGCTGCTGTGCCTTTTTGATCAGCTTGGAGGTGTTGAGGGACCAGGACAGATCCTCCGAGATATGTACTCCGAGGAATTTATAGCTGGAGACGCGCTCCACCTCAGTCCTGTTTATATGGATGGGGGTATGACTGCCTCCTCTGGGTCTGCCTGAAGTCAGGCAGCTGAGATGGGACTAGCTGAGATGGGACATCCTGGTCTCAGGTATGGGATTTCCACAAGCTATGAAGGCATGTTTGGCTCAATAGTAAATGCCACCTGAATCAGTGGAGTTTGTTCCTTGTCTCTCTACAGCATTGAGTACATTGACTGACACTTTTATCAATGTAATGATATCAAAAAGCCTTCAATATTTCATGAGTTTCTAAAGCAGTTAAATATATGCAAAGTACAAAAAAAGGAGGAGAGATGATAAGAAAGCTTATAGTCTCCTGGCCCAAGACAATGCAATGTAAAATAATAAAATGTTGTCTATTTTATTAGAGAAATGTGATGCATATTTGATGACACTGCACCAAATCCCAGAGTAAAGAGATTTGCTGATACATAAAGCATTAGGGCACGGCAGATTCTACTTTTTATTCGAGTAATATCTTTAACCCAATTTGTTGCACTAACAACATTTCGCATGTATATTTCTTTTCTCTATTTGATATCACTGATGCCTTTATCAGATATTATTGTCTTTCCCCAGAGACTTCTGTCCCTATCTAAAACAAAAATTACATTAATGAAAAGTATCAATCATCGCATGCTTGCAGATGTGAGGAGTGCCAGTCCAATTTAAAGCATTATATTAAAAAAAAAAAAGACTGCCGACTCAGGGTAGATTGCAGAGTCCTGTGATCCAGAGCTGAGCAAGGACTGACCTCTGGGGAGCGAGACAGAGAGAGATGTCAGGGCCCCAGCTCGTGAAAGACCTGAACATGTTCGTAGATGGAGGGAATGGCCAAGATGATGACCATCAGGCAATTGGAGCCGCTGGCACCAGATAGCAGCAGCTCGATAGAGTGTCGATGCAGAGCAATTTGCAGCAGGCAAGGGTCACGGTCTTCATTAGTTCATTAGTGATAGGAATAGAATTAGGCCATTCGGCCCATCAAGTCTACTCCACCATTCAATCGTGGCTGATCTATCTCCCCCTCCTTACCCCATTCTCCTGCCTTCTCCCCATAACCCCTGACACCCATACTAATAAAGAATCTATCTATCTCCGCCTTAAAAATGTCCATCGACTTGGTCTCCACAGCCTTCTCAGTACTCTTTGCTGGTTTCAGGTCTTGCCACATATCATGAGGAACAGACAGACACTGTACAGGGTGTTGTTGAGGCCACAGTTGCAGCACTGTGTTCAACTTTGGTCATCCTGCTATAGGAGACATGCCGTTAAGTTGGAAAGGGTTGAGAGAAGATTTACCACAATGATGCCAGGACTTGAGGGCCTGAGCTATAGGGAGCAGGTGGGCAGGCTGGGACTTTATTCCTTGCAGTGCAGGAGACTGGAGGGTTTAAGAAAGAACTGCAGATGCTGGAAAAATCAAAGGTGCTGGAGAAAACTGCTGGAGAAACTCTGGGTGAGGTAGCATCTATGGAGCGAAGGAATGGGTGACGTTTCGGGTCGAGATCCTTCTACAGACTGGAGGGTGTTCTTATAAAGCAATATATAATCACGAGGGGAATAGATAAAGTGAATGCACAGGATAGAGGAATCAAGAACTAGATGGCAGAGGTTTAAGGTGAGAGGGGAAACATTTCATAGCAAGCTGACAGACAACTGTGGTTGATGGGTATACGGGATGGTTGCAGGAAGCTGTTGTAGGGAGAATAACCCGATGTTAGGTGGGAAGTCCAGGACAAAGGGTGCACAGCATTAATGATCATGGGGGATCATCCAACTTAGTAAACCGAGATGAGGTCTCTCCATTTTTTCACACAGAACTCCCTCTTAAATATAGCCAATGAACTGTGGCCTCAACTACCCTCTGCGGCAGAGAGTTCCAGAGATTCACCACTCTCTGAGTGAAAAAAGTTCTTCTCATCTGGCTATTTTTAAGAGGGAGTTAGATGTGGACCCCTTTGGCTAAGGGGAACATCGGGGTCTTCCTGCATCTAGCAGGTCCAACCCCTTAAGAACTGAGTTTCTATAAGATCCCCTCTCAATCTCCTAAATGATCAGCCATGATCATATTGAAAGACAGGTGCAGGCTCAGGAATCAGTCCGAATCTGCTCTCCCTCTATAATCCTGTCCACCTCAGAATTTCTATGTTACTCTATGTGTGGTTGATGGGTACTGCAGATGAGCTCCTGGACTCAAAGCTGTTGAAGTAGCTTGATTAATAAGTAATCAAGTAATATACTTGGTAGAATCTTTGGTAGAATAACCTTATTTACACAGGTACGTGGATAGGACAGGTTCAGAGAGATAAGGGCCAAATGCAGACATTAACTTAGATGGGTCACATTGGTCGGCATGGCCAAGTTGGAGTGAAGGGCATGCTTTCCTGCTGATTGATTCTATGTGTAAGAAGGAACTGCAGATGCTGGTTTAAACCAAAGGTAGACGCAAAAAGCTGGAGGAACTCAGCGGGACAGGCAGCATCTCTGGAGAGAAGGAACAGGTGAATTTTCGAGTGGAGACCCTTCTTCAGACTGGTTAGGGATGAGGGAAACGAGAGAAATAGACGGTGATGTGGTGGGACAAAGAACAATGAATGAAATATATGCAACAAATGTAACGATGACAAGGGAAGCAGAACATTGTGAGCTGTTTGTTGGGTGGAAATGAGAAGCTGGTGCAACTTGGGTGGGGGTGGGATAGAGAGAGAGGGAATGCCAGGGCTACCTGAAGTGAGGGAAATCAGTATTCATACCACTGGGCTGTAAGCTGCCCAAGCAAAATATGAGATGTTGTTCCTCCAATTTGCGTTTTAGCCTCACTCTGACATGATTCTATGACTAGGGCTGCTGGACAAGGATTATCTTGGTAACAGTGTTTAAGAAGGAACTGCAGATGCTGGAAAATCGAAGGTGGACAAAAATGCTGGAGAAACTCAGCGGGTGCAGCAGCATCTATGGAGCGAAGGAAATAGGCAACGTTTCGGGACGAAACCCTTCCGGGTTTCGGCCCGAAACGTTGCCTATTTCCTTCAGGGTTTCGGCCCGAAACGTTGCCTATTTCCTTCGGTCCATAGATGCTGCTGCACCCGCTGAGTTTCTCCAGCATTTTTGTCCACCTTAGCTTGGTAACATCTCTCATGCACGGGACGGAGAAAGTGGAAAGACTGATGCAAAGAAATCCGAATGTTGACATTTTTAGATCGCTCATTGTTTGCTTCCTATTTTTCTCTGGTTATTGCTGCCTGTTAGCAATTTTTACCCTTAATATCAAAATATTAACAATATCCATAATTGTGTGTAAGCTGAGCCATATTTTCCCATTTCCTCCCATTTTGTGCTGTTTTGAAATAATTGATTAGATTCCATTGTCCTGCAGCATATACAACCCAGAATCACAGCATTAAGGTCAGAGAAGCTGGAGAAATGTTTGCACAGAATTGGTTATTAAAACTTAATAAAAAAAATTCTTAAGAAATATCCACAGAGGTCAAAAATATATAGTTGGCTATTAAACTCATTAATCAGCCCACACATGGGGTATGAATTCATTGGGGTTTTATGCTTACTGTGAAGCAGTGTTGGTCAGATGTAGATCAATTTTTCTTTAAATAAATATATATATTTTTGTATACACAAGGAACTGCAGATGCTGTTTTACAATAAAAAAAAGACATGAAGTGCTGGAGTAACTCAGCGGATCAGGCAGCAACTCTGGAGAACATTGGACCTATAACGTCACTATCCATGTTCTCCAGAGATACTGCCTGACCCGCTGCAGCAATATTGTGGCCTTTTACATCTATATTTTAGTTGGAAAGTACTAAATATTGAAATCTTAATGTGAAATAACAATACTCTTAACTCCACCTGTGAAGACCTTCTTATTTACAGCTACAGGGAGAGTTTGGAAAGGCTTGGAGATCTTATCGAGGGGTGGAAGATCACGAGTGGCATAGATAGTTGAACACACAGACTCTTTTACCCAAGCTAGAGAAATCAAGAATTAGAGGACAGGTTTAGGGTGAAGGGGGAAAGATTTAATAGGAGCCTGAGGAGCAACTTTTTCACTCAGAAGGTGGTGAGTCTATGGAACAAGCTGCCAGAGGAGGCATGTAAAATAACAAGTTTAAAAGACATTTATACAGGTACATGGATAGAAAAAAGTTTAGAGGGCATAGGCTTGAGGTGAGAGGGTACAATCTGGTTGCGATAAAGGAGAGAGTTTTACTATCCAAAGCAATGTCCAGGTGTATTTGCACTTCCTCACAACCTGCCAGGTGTGGGTTGAATTCACCACTAGGTGGAGCATTGCACAGACATTCGGTATCTGAGCCTCTGTATGGGGTAAGTGAACAAGAGGCAAGCTCGTGTGTGTGTGTGTGTGTGTGTGTGTGTGTGTGTGTGTGTGTGTGTGTGTGTGTGTGTACGTGTGTGTGTGTGTACGTGTGTGTGTGTGTGTGTGTGTGTGTACGTGTGTGTGTGTGTGTATGTGTGTGTGTATGTGTGTGTGTGTGTGTGTGTGTGTGTGTGTGTGTGTGTGTACGTGTGTGTGTGTGTGTGTGTGTGTGTGTGTGTGTGCGTGCGTGTGTGTGTGCGTGTGTGTGTGTGCGTGTGTGCGAGAGAGAGAGAGGGGGGGGCAAGGTGCAGACATGAGGCAGAGAGAGCAACACCCACAGATGGGCATAAAGTGAGTAAGGTTTGTGGGAGAGAGTGATTGGTGTGAATAGGTGTTGGTATCGACGTATCATTGTAGCATGTACTGAGATACAGTAAAAATGCTGTAGAAATGTTATCCAGTCAAATCACAATGTGTGTGTGTGTACAATCAAGTCACAGATAAGAACAACAGGAAGTGCAAAGAGGAAAATATCAGATTGTAGAGCATAATTCTAGAGATACGATATAGTTACAGAGAAAGTATAAATAAAAGAAAGTGCAGAGGACCCGAAACGTCACCTATTCCTTCGCTCCATCGACACTGCCTACACCCGCTGAGTTTCTCCAGCATTTTTGTCTACCTTTGATTTTTCCAGCTTCTGCAGTTCCTTCCTTAAACACTACAGTTGAGCCATTCACTGTGTGTATATATACACGATAAGGGAATAATCTAAGTCATGTTTAGAGCAAGATAAAACAGGTAAAGTCTGATCAAAGATAGTGCGAAGGTTTCCATTGAGGTAAATAGTGGTTCTGGACCGCTCTCCAGTTGTGGTGGGATGATTTAGTTGCTGGATAACAGCTGGGATGAAACTATCCCTGAATCTGGAGGTTTGAGTTTTATAATCCTGACAGCCATATTCTTAATTAATGCAAGACGAGGGATTTAAATCCAGAAGAGTTCCATAGTAATGAAATGTCCACTAGTCTGGGGAGCCGACCAGCCTGTAGTTCAATGAGTGTTTCAAGATTCAACTACTTTTGGGTGTAGCAATGGGGACTTGAAGATTGTAAAGAAATTAACCCAAAAAAAAGAAGCCTAAAGGGGCTGCAAAAAGTACCAATAAAATATAATAAAAGTGTCTGAGAAGGAGTTGGATGCAGCTGGTAAAATGTAATATAAATGGCCGGGAGAATCAAATACAATTTGTAAAAAGCCATGAAAGGTTTAGCATTGAATATTAGCGAGAGGTGAGAATGAAAACGGATATTTGCCTCTTACAAGTTGCAATGAGATTGGAGGGAAGGCCTGTGGTCCTTGCTGAGATTGTGGTCACTAAACCAACCCCGTTGCCCAGTTTTTCTCCAGAATGTGGGAGGTTGAAGTCAGATTCAGGCCCTCTCATAGATGACCTCAGGCCCAGGACAATCTCAATGTTAAAGCCCCCCCCCCCCCCCCAGAACAAACAGAGAGTAAACCATGAGGCCCCTCAATTTTAGAGGCCCCCAAATCAGGATCCCTTTGAAGCAGACAGGCATGAGGCCCATTCCAAATGGCACTCGTTGATAAGGACCCAGGCAGGCTATGGAACAATATAACAGTATATGAGGGTGAGATGTGGGAGACAGTCAGAACCTTTTTTCCAGGGTGGGGATGTCAAAGATAGAAGGCATAGCTTTAAGACAGAGGTGTAATGTTTACAGCAGGTGTGAGGGGGCAAGTTGTTTACACAGTGGGTGGTGGGGGTATGGAACGAGCTGCCACGGGTGGTGGTGGAGGCAGATATGTTAGTGGTGTCTCTTTTGGATAGACACATGGATATGCAGGGAATATGGATCATGTGCAGGCAGATGAGCATGGTGTACTTGATGGGCCGAATGGCCTACTTCTACTATATTCCTTATGACCTTAAATTGGATTGCTTTGGCACACAGCCAGTATGGATAGAGTGGGCTGAATGGCCTTCTTCGATGCTGTAAATATATTGTGGTTCTGCTTTCAGGGAGGGAATTTCGATGTGGCAGACAGGATGTTCTTCAACATGAAGAAGGAGTGGGAATCATCGTCCAGGGACAACATGGGTGACGTGAGGGAACTGACTCCCGAATTCTTCTATCTGCCCGAGTTCCTGGTCAACCACAACAAGCTGGAGTTTGGTGCGTACATCGCTGTGATCGCAGCTTCCATCCAGCCCTCTAATACGGGTGTCAGGGGTTATGGGGAGAAGGCAGGAGAATGGGGTTAGGAGGGAGAGATAGATCAGCCGTGATTGAATGAATGGCGAAGTAGACTTGATGGGCCGAATGGCCTAATTCTGCTCCTGTCATGTGTGACCTTATGAACCCAGGACTCTGGCGCTGTGGGGCTGCAAGTCTACAAGCTGCGACACCAGGCCACCATCTCTCAATGTCCGCTGTGTACTATCAGCATCAGTTGTGTGTTTGAATCCTGTTGGTGCCCACTACAACAGAATGGATCAAAGCCATAGTGATTAGTGCCCACTACATCAGAATGAGTCAGCCATGGTGACTAGTTCCCACTACAACAGAATGGATCACAGCCATAGTGACTAGTGCCCACTACATCAGAATGGATCACAGCCATAGTGACTAGTGCCCACTACATCAGAATGAGTTACAGCCATGGTGACTAGTTCCCGCTACACCAGAATGAGTTACAGCCATGGTGACTAGTTCCCACTACATCAGAATGAGTTAGTAGTTCCCACTACAACAGAATGGATCACAGCCATAGTGACTAGTGCCCACTACATCAGAATGAGTTACAGCCATGGTGACTAGTTCCCGCTACACCAGAATGAGTTACAGCCATGGTGACTAGTGCCCACTACATCAGAATGAGTTACAGCCATGGTGACTAGTGCCCGCTACAACAGAATGAATCAGCCATAGTGACTAGTGCCCACTACATCAGAATGAGTTACAGCCATGGTGACTAGTGCCAGCTACATCAGAATGGATCACAGCCATAGTGACTAGTGCCCACTACATCAGAATGAGTTACAGCCACGGTGACTAGTGCCCACTACAACAGAATGAGTTACAGCCATGGTGACTAGTGCCCACTACATCAGAATGAGTTACAGCCATGGTGACTAGTGCCCGCTACAACAGAATGAGTTACAGCCATAGTGACTAGTGCCCACTACATCAGAATGAGTTACAGCCATGGTGACTAGTGCCCGCTACATCAGAATGAGTCACAACCATCATGGCCAACAATGGTGACGTGTGCATTGCCCACATCTACAGGTTCCACGCAGGATGGGACTACGCTGGGGGATGTGATTCTTCCTCCCTGGGCAAAAGGAGATGCTCGAGAATTTATCCGTCTGCATCGCACGGTGAGCTCTGGTGAAGCCTAACCTCATATATTAATGTTCACAGACGGCACAGGCCCTTCGACCCATCTAAACGGTACTTACACCAAGCGCCCGTCCACTCTAACCCTTTGTTTTATTCTTGTCATTATCCCACTAACTCCCCCCTAGATTCTGCAACTTCAAACAATAGACAACAGGTGCAGGAGGAGGCCATTCGGCCCTTCGAGCCAGCACCACCATTCACTGTGATCAAGACTGATCATCCACATCCAGTACCCCGTTCCTGCCTTCTCCCCATATCCCCTTCACTCCTCTACCTTTGAGACATACTGTTAACAACATACAGAGGCCAAGTGATCTCTCAACCAACACATTTGGGATGTGGGAGGGAACCAGAGCACCCAGGGGAAACATGCAAACTCCACGCAGACAGCACCAGGGACCAGCGCTGAACTCAGGTCCCTGTCGTTATGAGGCAGCAGCTCTACCATCTGCCCACAATGTCACCCTCTCAACATCCACCTTCTCCAATCTGCCGTACTCAATGATTGAATGGCGGAGTAGATGGGCCGAATGGCAACTTCTACTCCTGTGACTTATGAATGACAAAGAACATAAGACACAAGACACTCACTCTCCACTGCCCCACACCCTGTTGTGCACCCATTCCAGTACTATCCCCCCAATCACCTTGCTCCTTCCCCCTCATTCCTCCTTCCCCACCCCCCTCTCCTTCCACCCCATACCCTTCCCTCCAGCTTCACATTCCACTCCCCCTCTGCTCCCCTTACCTGATAATCCTTTGTCTCTTGTTCACCTCCAGCCTTTGTCTCTTGCTCCACGCCGTCTGCCAATCCAACCCTCCTCACCTGTATCCACCTATCACTTATAGGCACAAAAAGCAGGAGTAACTCAGCGGGTCAGGCAGCATCTCTGGAGAAAAGGAATGAATGACGTTTCGGGTCGAGACCCTTCTTCAGACTGAGAGTCAGGGGAGAGGGAAACAAGAGATATAGATGTTGATGTAGAGAGATATAGAATGAATGACTGAAAGATATGCAAAAAAGTTACAATGACAAAGGAAACGGGCCATTGTTAGCTGAGGGTCAGATGAAAACAAGTACAGACTATGAGACTCAGCAAGACCACTTTGAAGCTGGTATGACTTGGGTGAGGCAGGGATGGAGAGGGGGGAGGGGGGGGAGAATGCAAGGGTCCGAAACGTCGCCTGTCCATTCCCTCCACAGCTGCTGCCTGACCCGCTGAGTTCCTCCAGCACCTTGTCCCAGGATGAGGATTGTGCAAGTTGGCTCAAGGCAGCGTGTAACTTTAGCCGTATTGTAGCGATACGATTGTCCCTGCCGATACGGTCATTTGCCAATGTTTGCCGATGATGTAAAACAGAGTGGAATGTTGATGGAGACGAGGAGAGTAGAATCTCCCTGCCATGATGTCCATGTGTTGAACAAACCTGGCCCTAGCCTCAAGCACACTGCTCATTTCACTGGTGATTAATAACATCCACTCACACCTTCGTTAATGCCAATCTGTTAATTGTTTATCCGCATGGACCCGTTTAATGGCTCATTATTTACCAACTAACAGCCGGCTCTGTAGAAATGTCATACTTGTGTCCGGTAAGATGATCCTAATTTGTCTTATTAGTTAAATATAAATCAGTCAACAGCATGGTTTATCTTCCCCAGTTACACGTAGACTCATCTAGTCAAACAGTGTGCAAACAGGCCCTTCAGCCCAACTTACCCATACTGACCTACAGGTCCTATCTACACTAGTCCCACCTGCCTGCGTTTGGCCCATATCCCTCCAAAACCTGCCCAATCCATGTACCTGTCTCAATGAATGCTCATTCATTCTCACCTCACGGACAAATAGTTTTGTATTTTCTGCACATCTATAAAAAATGTAAATATACAAGAGGAATTCAGATAAAGCAGTCACAGAGAATGACACAAGAGGGTCTGGAAACAAAAGTGCTGGAGCAACTGAGTGGGTCAGGCAGCATCTGTGGAGTGGAGAGTATTGACAGGTGACATTTTGCATAGTTGTCCATCCTCTACAATACGTCGGTGTAACGAGCTGCCAGAGGTCATTGTTGACACAAGTACAGTGACAATATTTAAACGATACATCACAGACACAGATAGATGGGTCAGGTACAAAACGACATGTAAAAAGGTACGTGGATAGGAAATGTTTAGAGGGATCTGGGCCAAACGTGGTCACATGGGACTAACTCAGATGAGGCATTGGGGTTGGCATGGACAAGTGAGCCAAAGGGCCTTTCTACATGTTGTGTGACTCTGTGGATTAGGAAACAACAGTTGGGGTTTATAGCAAGATAATTCCTTGCTTGTCTTTGATGTTTTGCCTTCCTTTAAATAGACTGTATTATGCTATTTTCTCAGACAGACTTGGCAGACTTAGTGAATGTGTGGAATTCTCTGCCTCAGAGGGCAGTGGAGGCCGATTCTCTGGATGCTTTCAAGAGAGAGTTAGATAAAGATAGCGGAGTCAAGGGATATGGGGAGAAGGCAGGAACGGGGTACTGATTGGGGATGATCAGCCATGATCACATTGAATGGCGGTGCTGGCTGAGAGGGCCAAATGGCCTCTACTCCTGCGCCTATTGTCTAAAGAAGGCAACCATCCTGTTATACCCAACTCCAGCCACAATACACACACTCAATCCAACAAGCATCTCTCTGGAATGAATAACAACTGCTTAAGATGAACCTTTAATTAAAGTGTCCTGAGTTAAGCATACTGTTGTAGAACATTGGTGAGTTAATTTGTTTTTAAATTAATAACATAAATCAATAAAAAAACGATGTATTAAGAATGGACTGAAGTAAATGGAATGAATGACCCGCTCCACGGATGGGCTTGTTCTCTCCCTACAGGCTTTGGAATGTGACTATGTCTCCGCACACCTCCATCACTGGATAGACCTCATATTTGGTTACAAGCTGAAGGGTCCAAATGCCGTTGAAGCAGTCAATGTTTTCCATCCCTATTTCTACGATGAGCTGGCCGATCTCAGTAACATCGACGACCCATTGAAAAAGGATACTATCTTAGGATTCGTCAATAACTTTGGCCAGATTCCTAAACAGGTGCAAGTTAAACTGGTTTCAATATTGTAATCTGTATTTATTTGTGTTTTTTCAAAACTAAGGTGGTTGTCTTTGGACCGGATCTCCAGAGGAGTTTGTCAATGTCACCACCAGCTCAATATGAAGGAGAGCAGGAAGCAGCGAAATATATTCACATCTTCCCATCCCAAAACGCTCCCTCCACAACTCCTTGCTTCACTCATTCCTTCCCACCCAAACCATCCCTCCCCCCCCAGGAAACTTTCCCTGTAACCGCAGGAGATGTATCCCTCTATCTTCTCCCCAACCATTCAGGGATCCCAGCCGATGTTACAGGTGATACACAGGTTCATATGCATCTCTTCCAACCTTGTCTCCTGGACAAAGTGGCCTCCTTCACATCGGCAGGGCCGAGCGTAGATTAAGGAACCATTTCGCCGAACACTCACAATCAGTCCGCCAAGGTTAACCATTTTAACTTGCCTTCCAATTCCCACACTGACCTTTCTGTCCTGGGCCTCCTCCGTTGCCAGAGAAGGGACCATTGTAAGGGAAGCTTGCAACCCAGCGGTATAAACACTGAATCCTCCAACAATTGGTTTAGACCCATTGACTAGATGTTAGACGGGAGTATTGTGCTACAACCCCATTCACAAAAACACCGGCCCCACTCGTTGGGCAATTGAGCTGCCAATCATATCCAATACTCTTGCAAGCAGAGCCCTGTTTCTGACCGAGCCGTGTCTTTTGTTTGCATTCAGCTTTTCAAGAAAGCTCATCCAGCCCGGATCAACCAAGCCAGGCATTGGTCAGGGAAGGACCACCTCCTGCTTGCCTCCACCCAGCCTATCTTCTACCACCTGGAGAATCTGAAGCCCTCTGCTGCTCCAGTGACAGGTACATGCACCCTTGGGTGACAATGCCGCACGCATCACCCCACTGTACGCAAGATAATCTGTGGGAACGGCTCAAAGGCACACCAGTCCTTTGACGTTTAGTTGTTTAAGAAAGAACTGGTTGACAAAAATGCTGGAGGAAGGGGGGGGGGGGAGGAGACAATGGGCTGTGGGAGAGCTGGGAAGGGAGTGGAAAGAAGGAGAAAGCAGGGACTGCCTGAAAATGGAGAAGTCAATGTTCATACCGCTGGGGTGTAAACTACCCAAGCGAAATATGAGGTGCTCTGACTGTCACAGTCACTGCAAGGCTGGTATTGAGAGGCAATGGTCTCACAGAGTCACACTCATACATCACCAGTGGGACTGGTGTAGAGAGGACGTGTTGGTCGGCATGGATAAGGTCCACATTATAGACTCTATAACTCTATGGCACAGCACTGAACTGCCCCAGGATGAGGGCAGATGAGGAAATTCACTGGCTAATCTCCCAGTGCCACTCGCTGCCTGTGTCCAAGCTGTCGAGGAGGGGAGTGAGCAGGGGAGGGAGGGGGCAGTGTGGGGTGCCACGGAGGGGGAGGGAGGGGGTAGAGCGGGGTCACGGAGGGGAGTGAGCAGGGGAGGGAGGGGGCAGAGCGAGGTCACGGAGGGGGAGTGAGCAGTTTAGGGAGGGGGAAGAGTGGGGTCACGGAGGGGGAGTGAGCAGGGGAGGGAGGGGGCAGGGCAGGGCCACGGAGAGCTGATGCCGCTGGTTTCTGCACCACTTCCATTCTCCCACTTCCTCTGTGTTCTCCTTCCACCCAGCTTCACTTGGTGGACCCGTCGGACAGATCGCACTCACTGAGAAGGGAGTTGTTGCTGTTGAGAAGAATACAACACTACTGCCTCCCCACGGCAATAAAACATTCTCCTGGGGCCACGACGACTTCAGCTGTTCCCTGGGTAACTACGGTACTGACAAGGTGAGTGAAACACATCAATCACTGAAAGCCAGCATCGTTTAGTTTCTTGTTTCAGCTGTGATGATAGACTGAGGCTCTTCCTGCTTTCTCAATCCCCATTTGACAGGGGGGGGGGGAAAGCGAGTTGACCTTGTGTAGACACACAAGCTTGAGGAACTCAGCGGGACAGGCAGCATCTTTGGAGAATGGGTGACGTTTCGGGTCGAGACCCTTCTTACCCACAGAGTTTGAAGAAGAGTCTCGAGCCGAAACATCAACTATTCCTTCTCTCCAAAGATGCTGTCTGGCCCACTGAATTACTCTGGCATTTTGTGTCTATCTTCAGTTTAAACCAGCATCTGCAGTTCCTTCCTACACAGTTGACCTTGTGAACCTTCCGATATTTATCTCCCACTCAGCCCATTAAAATATTTAAGAACTGAACTGACTGGAAAGTTCATGAATGAGTTCTTCAAACTCAATGGGTTGGAATTGACTTAATTCTTACAGGACGTCAGAGGATAGAATCTTACAGAATTGTGAAAGGCATATAGAGGATGTGGAGAGGATGTTTCCACTGGTGGGAGAGTCTAGGACCAGAGGTCGCAGCCTCAGAATTAAAGGGCGCTCTTTTAGAAAGGAGGTGAGGAGGAACTTCTTTAGTCAGAGGGTGGTGAATCTGTGGAACTCATTGCACAGAGGGCTGTGGAGGTTGTCAATGGATATTTTAATGGCTGAGATAGACAAATTCTTGATTAGAACGGGTGTCAAGGGTTATGGGGAGAAGGCAAGAAAATGGGGTTAGGAGGGGGAGATAGATCAGCCATGATTGAATGGTGGAGTAGACTCGATGGGCCGAATGGCCTAATTCTGCTGCTATAATTGGTGAATGTGAACTGCCAGCTCCTGCCTCTCTACACCACCCCTCACCTCCTCCAGAGGTTCTCTCCCCTGTGGCATCTCAGTCCTGATGCTGGGTCTCCACCAGAAATGTCGACAGTCCCACCGGCCTCATCAGCTGCTGCTTCCAGTTCCCCCAAGGCTTTGTTTCCCCACGACCTGTTGGTTACTGGTAGACGCTCAGAACTGCAGATGCTGGCGTACAAAACAAGACACAAAATGCTGGAGTAATTCAGCGGTTCTGGCAGGATCTCTGGAGAGCGCGGGTAGGTGATGTTTTAAGTCCGGGCCCTTCTTTAGACTGATTGTGGTTGGGGAAGAAATCTGGCAGTGGTAGAGTTGCTGCCTCACAGCTCCAGAGACCCGGGTTCGATCCTGATTAAGGGGCCTGTCTGTACGGAGTTTGCACGTTCTCCCCGTGACTGCGTGGGCTTTCTCTGGGTTCACCAGTTTTTTCCCACATCCCAAAGACGACAGATTTGTAGATATAGATAGATATGCCATTTATTGTCACTATACATGTACAGTGAAACTGAAAGCTGCTCGTACTCAGTGCATACATACAATTTTACACAAAAAACAAGAAACAGAAAAAACACAAAACAGAAGGGAGATAGGGGGGGGGAATAGGTGCACAAATTCTGCGGCGCTACATACATATATACATATATACAAATGGAAGTCCGTGTTGGGCGGTGTATTCAGTCCATGTGTGAATTTGAATTTGATAGTAGATATAATTCTCGGAAAGCAACTATTCCTGAGTCTGTTTGTCCTGGATTTGATGCACCTATAGCGCCTTCCAGAGGGCAGCAGGTCGAACAGTCCAAACGCAGGATGGGAGCTGTCTTTGATGATCTTCTTTGCCCTGCTAAGGCAGCGGGAGGTGTAGATGTCCATCAGGGAGGGGAGAGGGCAACCAATGATCCAATTGTAGGTCAATTGGCTTCTGTAAATTGTCCCTAGTGTGTAGGATGGAGCTAGTGTACAGGGGTGATCGCTGGTCTGCGCAGACTCAGTGGGACACTGGGCCTGTTTCTACGCTGGACATCTGAAGTCTAAAGGTGGGGCTTTGTCCAAGTGATAGGTGGATGGATGCAGGTGAGGGGGATTGGAAAGGCAGCTGCTGCCTGCTTCATGCAGTCCTGCAGCAAATGTGGATTGAAAAATTGATCAGTAATCGGATGTGGACACCCTTTGTAAGTTCTCCTCCTTGTGTTACAGGGCCAAGTGGTGTTTGAATGCATGTCAGACTGGGGACAGTGCCTATGTGCGGTGTGTCCCACCCCGGCCAAGGTTATTACTGGCGGGACCAGCACTGTCATCTGTGTATGGGAACTATTGTCCAGCAAAGACAAATGGAAAAGTATGGTGCTAACAGAGGTACGGTGACTTATGTTGTGCTATTTGTCCATCTGTTTCCTTGAACCAACTTTCCTGCTAGCATTTGGGAAGAAGGAACTGCAGATGCTGGTTTAAACCGAAGATAGTCACAAAAAGCTGGAGTAACTCAACGGGTCAGGCAGCATCTCTGGAGAAAAGGAATGGTGACTTTTCAAGTCGAGACACTTTCTCAGAATCTGAAGACTTCTTCAGTCTGAAGGAGAGTCTTGATCCGAAACTTCACCCATTCCTTCTCTCCAGAGATGCTGCCTGACCCGCTGAGTTACTCCAGCTTTTTGTGACTACCGTTTCCTGCTAGCATCTGATGTTCCAGAACATGGGATATGAGTCAAGGGATATGGGGAGAAGGCAGGAACGGGGTACTGATTGTGGATGATCAGCCATGATCACATTGAAGGGCCGAATGGCCTACTCCTGCACCTATTGTCTATTGTCTATAATCTTCCTGCTAATGCCCCAGTCTGGGCTTTATTTATGAATGTAAGTGGAATCATTGAACATACAGCAAGGCAACAGGCCCTTCAGCCCAATTAGCCCATGCTGACCCCGATGCCCCATTGAAGCTTGCCAAATCCACTGGCATTTGGCCCATATCCCTCTGAACCTTTCCTATCCATGTACCTGTCCAATGGCTTTTAAAAGTTCCCGATCCAAAACGCCACCTATCCATGTTTTTCAAAGATGCTGCCTAACCCGCTGAGTTACTCCGGCACTCTGTGTCTTTTTAAACAATGGGATAGTCCCAGCCTCAACTACCTCCTCTGGCAGCTCGTTCCATACACCCACCACCCTCTGTGTGAAAGGTTGGCCCTCAGGTTCTTATTAAATCATTCACTTGTCACCTTAAATCAATGTCCTCCGGTTCATGAGAAGATTGACGAGGATGTTGCCAGGACTAGAGGGTGTGAGCTATAGGGAGAGGTTGTGTAGGCTGGGTCTCTATTCCTTGGAGCGCAGGGGGATGAGGGGTGATCTTATAGAGGTGTATAAAATCATGAGAGGAATAGATCGGGTAGATGCACAGAGTCTCTTGCCCGAGTCGGGGAATCAAGGACCAGAGGACATAGGTTTAAGGTGAAGGGGAAAAGATTTAATAGGAATCCGAGGGGTAACTTTTTAAGGTGGGTGTATGGAACAAGTTGCCAGAGGAGGTAGTTGAGGCGGGGACTATCCCAACCTTTAAGAACTCGTTAGACAGGTACATGGATTGGACAGGTTTGGAGGGATATGGACCAAGGGCAGGCAGGTGGGACTAGTGTAGCTGGGACATTGTTGGCTGGTGTGGGTGGGTTGGGCTGGAGGGCCTGTTTCCACACTGTATCACTCCGTGACTCTATGCCAATGACACAGGTGTGAACCATTCTTCCCCCCAGGTTCTCCATGGCCATACGGAGGCTGTCACCTGCCTGGCTGTCAGCTTGACGTACAACGTGATTGTGAGTGGGTCGTGTGACGGAACCTGCATCATCTGGGACTATAATACCATGGTCTACCTCAATCAACTCCAACATCACCAAGCCCCAGTCACCGCCCTCTCCATCAACAATACAACTGTGAGTTCCACACCCCACCTCGCTACTCAAAGGGTCATTGTATGCAAAGCCTTCAACTGATGTATAAACCCACAGCCTCCACTCTCAATTGGCCTGCACTTCCTTGTTTCTACATTATGAATCTGTGATGTTGTGTTGTCTTCCTGGTACCACTAAACAGTTTAGATTAATTTAGTTTGGAGATACAGCACAGAAACAGGCCCTTCGGCCCACCGAGTCTGTGACCACCAGCGACCCCCGCACACTAACACTATCGGTAATCCTCCTGTATTAATCTGTGACCTACTTTGTTAAATTTATTTCACAGGATCGCTGGACTGCACGGACTCGGTGTGCCGAAGGGCCTGTTTCCACGCTGTTTCTCTAAACTAAACTAAACTAAAATCTAGCAATCTTCATGAGTGGATAAATCCAGGGAATCCGACAGGTTCTGTGATTAGTAGGATGAGGAAAACTGGGAATGTTGTAGAAGGATGTTGTGGTTGAACAAACCAGAGACTGGAGCTACAGACACGTCTGACAACACTTGGGGAATGATGCAGATGGGAACGGACTCTGCTTGTTGCAATGATGTATGTTACTACCCACCGTAATATAGTTACAACACATTTGTGGATGCATTAAGCTGTTCATAGATGCTTTCCCCACTTCAGCCGGGAGAGGCATGCTGGTACCTTGTTCTTGTAATGTTTTATTGCTGCAGGAACCATTTATAGCTGGGTAATATCCTCAACAAATTATACTGCCATAGAATTTTATAATGGTGCGGAAAGTATAATCTTTTGCAATTTAAAAATGTTTGAGCTGGGTAAATGTTATTACCAGATTGTAGCGACACAGTTGGGAATGGTTTTGCAACGTGTCGATGAGATAAACGCACCTTCATTGTACATCATCAGCAGTGGCTGGGCTGCCATCAAGCAATGCAAGCTGCATCTTTAGTTGGTTCATTCAGGTGCAAAAAGGAATCGGGTGATCTGAAATCAATAAATTTAACGTCAAAGAATGAGTCGGACAGAGGAAAGTGAGGCATCACCAAACATTCACTGTTAGTTAGGTCTTCATAAAGTCATGCATCGTGAAAACAGGCCCTTCAGCCCAACTTGCCCACACCAACCAACATGTCCCGTCTATACTAGCCCCACCTGCTTGCCTTGGGTCCATACCCCCTCTATCCTATCCATGTATTTCTAAATGTTTCTTAAATGTTGTGACAGTACCTGTCTCAGCTACCTCCGCTGGCAGCTTGTTCCATACACATATCACCCTTTGTATAAAATAATTTCACCATAGGTAGCTATTAAATCCTTCCTCCCTCACCTTAAACCGATGTCTACTGGTTCTTGATTCTTACCCTAGTAACTTCCCCTGCAACATACTCAAGGTGCATACTAGTAATGGCAGTGGGAGGTGGACTTAATAACTTAGTATTGGAAGAAACATCATTTGATTTCTCACCCCAACTCCCTCCACCCACAACTTCCCCATCGTAACTGACAGATAAATCTGAGTGTTCAGTTTAGTTCAGTTTAGTTTAGTTTAGTTTAGTTTAGAGATACAGCATGGAAACGAGCCCTCTGGCCCACAGAGTCCATGCCAACCAGCAATCACCCATTCACACGAGTTCTATGTTATCCCACTTTTTGTCCCCCCGAAAAACACAGCCTATTAGCATTGCCCCTATTTGTTCCCCCCGTATATACTCATTGCCATCTACATTATTGATCACATGTGTGGTACATATTGTCAAGTTCCGCATTCTGTCTACCCTGCGGATAAAGCAGTTTCTCCTGGATTGTCGACCATGAAGCGTCTCAACCCGAAACATCACCCATTCCTTCTCTCCACAGATGCTGCCTGACCCGCTGAGTTACTCCAGCACTCTGTGAAGCGTCACCTATCCATGTTCCCCACAGACGCTGCCTGACCCGCTGAGTTATGGTGCAGCAGCATCTATGGAGCTAAGGAAATAGGCAACGTTTCGGGCCAAAATCCTTCTGGAAATAGGCAACGATTCGGGCCGAAACCCTTATGGGTTTCGGTCCGAAACGTTGCCTATTTCCTTACCTCCATAGATGCTGGCTGACCCGCTGAGTTACTCCAGCACTCTGTGAAACGTCACCTATCCATGTTCTCCACAGATGCTGCCTGACCCGCTGAGTTACTCCAGCACTCTGTGAAACGTCACCTATCCATGTTCTCCACAGATGCTGCCTGACCCACTGAGTTACTCCAGCGTTTTCTGTCTATCCCCTGAATGCTTTGCTGGGTTTGATGTGGCAGTTTTAATAACAAGTTTTTGTGTGTCGGGTTGTGTGTTGTGACTGTGGGCAGCCCAGTTTCCCTGCGGGGATGAGTAAAGTTTTATCGTGTGGTATGGTATCGTAGTGTTACGCCCTCTCACCATTCAATACTCTCTTGTTACAGGGGGACATTGCCTCCTGTGCGGGGACATGTCTCTACCTGTGGACCCTGAATGGCCAGGCAGTCGCCAATATCAGCATGACCACCGAGCTGTCGAAGGTGATCCTGTGCTGTTGCTTCACGGAGATGCATGAATGGGACGATCGCAATGTTGTTATCACGGGATGTGCTGATGGAACAGTGCAGGTAAGTCTAACGAGGAAGTGGTTCACACTGAAGTGACACAAAATGCTGCAGTAACTCAGCGGGTCAGGCAGCATCTCTGGAGAAAAGGACTAGGTGACCTTTCGGGTCGAGACCCTTCATCAAACTCAAGCCTGATGAGGGTTTTTGACCCGAAACATCATCTATTCCTTTTCTCCAGGGATGCTGCCTGAAACTTTATTGCGTACAGTTTTGGTCTCCAAATCTGAGGAAGGACATTATTGCCATAGAGGGAGTGCAGAGATGGTTCACCAGACTGATTCCTGGGATGTCAGGACTGTCTTATGAAGAAAGACTGGATAGACTTGGTTTATACTCTCTAGAATTTAGAAGATTGAGAGGGGATCTTATAGAAACTTACAAAATTCTTAAGGGGTTGGACAGGCTAGATGCAGGCAGATTGCTCCCGATGTTGGGGAAGTCCAGGACAAGGGATCACAGCTTAAGGATAAGGGGGAGATCCTTTAAAACCGAGATGAGAAGAACTTTTTTCACACAGAGAGTGGTGAATCTCTGGAACTCTCTGCCACAGAGGGTAGTCGAGGCCAGTTCATTGGCTATATTTAAGCGGAGTTAGATGTGGCCCTTGTGGCTAAGGGGATCAGAGGGTATGGAGAGAAGGCAGGTACGGGATACTGAGTTGGATGATCAGCCATTATCATATTGAATGGCGGTGCAGGCTCGAGGGGCCGAATGGCCTACTCCTGCACCTAATTTCTATTTTTCCATGTTTCTAACCGCTAGCAAGTGCCAATAGCCAACAGCCTTGAATTCAAAGGATAAAAATATCCATATTCATACTGGCTTATTATAGCTACATATACCAGGTTTAGTTTTTAGTTTGGAGATAGTGCATGGAAACAGGCCATTCGGCCCACCGAGTCCACGCTGACCTAGTTCTATGGTATCCTACATTCTCATCCACTCCCTACACACTTGGGACATTTTACAAAGGTCGTAACCTAAAAAGCTGCACATCTTTGGCATGTAGGAACGAACAAATTTCATATGAAAACTCCATACAAACAGCAGCCGAGGTCAGGGTCGAACCTGGGTCTCTGGTGCTGTGAGGTAGCATCTCTCCCAGGTTAAAAAATGTCCATACTATCCAGTCAAATAATTACCCATACATGAATATAATCAGTCCATAGACAAACACAGCAAAGATCCAGAGTGTTGTACATTGTGCAGCAGCCACACAGAAGTGGCTACAGACTTTACTTCACACTTAAAGTTACCTGATATTGTAGTTATTAATTTTAGTGTATTATTACTTTTGTATCTCAGCGTTGTTACGCTAATGGGTCTGTTAATCTACAACAAGTAAGAATTAAACTGTTGTGTGTTATCGGTACCAATGACAAATACACTTGACTTTCTAACGGCCCTGTCCCACTTACATGACTTTTTTGGGGACTGCCGGCACCCGTCATAGTCGCAGCAGGTAGCTGACAATGTTCAACATGTTGAAAATCCAGCAGCGACCAGAACAAGGTACGACTCTTTGGGCGACTACTCACCACCATACAGGCTTCACCCCGCGACATGTCACCTGTACGGTTGTGAGTCGTCTCCTCAGTCGCCCAAAGAGTCGTACCTTGTTCTGGTCGCTGCTGGATTTTCAACATGTTGGGAATTTTCGGCGACTGACAATGACCTATGACGGGTGCCGGCAGTGGCTGAAAAAGTTGCGTAAGTGGAACAGGCCCGTAACTCTCAACAGTTCACAAGTGCTACCAGGAACTGACCATTAGTTTGTTTTTGTGGTTTTACAATTGGTTTCTTCTTGTAAACATCTACCCATGGTGGATGCTGGTATTATTTACAAGGGGAGACTGAGAGTAAGGTCAGCTGTCTGCTACTCCACGGCTGAGATGTGTCTGGTTGCTACATGTTTATCTAATGCCGTGTCTTATAGATAATGCAAATCTTAAGGATGTTTATAACATTGTGAATTATGTTCTGAACACAGCTATGGAAGACAGCGTTCACAAGAATACAAGGGGAACACACAGCATCTCAGCACACCAGTACAGACAAACATGGTAATGTTCACGTCGTTTGTGTGTGAACTGGTTGACGGGGAATCAATGAGCAGCAACAATCTGCTGCAGATACACAGACGGTTAAGCAGTGGACAGACACTAGTGCTGGAGTAACTCAGTGGGTCAGGCAGCATCTGTGGAGAACATGGATAGGTGACGTTTCACAGAGTGCTGGAGTAACTCAGTGGGTGCAGCAGCATCTATGGAGCTAAGGAAATAGGCAACGTTTCGGCTCGAAACCCTTTTGGGTTTCGGCCCGAAACGTTGCCTATTTCCAGAAGGGTTTCGGCCCGAAAAGTTGCCTATTTCCTTCGCTCCATAGATGCTGCTGCACCATAGCTCAGCGGGTCAGGCAGCATCTGTGGAGAACATAAGGATAGGTGACGTTTCTCAGAGTGCTGGAGTAACTCAGTGGGTCAGGCAGCATCTGTGGAGAACATGGATAGGTGACGTTTCACAGAGTGCTGCTGAGTAACTCAGCGGGTCAGGCAGCATCTGTGGAGAACATGGATAGGTGACATTTCACAGAGTGCTGGATTAACTCAGTGGGACAGGCAGCATC
This sequence comes from Leucoraja erinaceus, assembly GCF_028641065.1. Classification (NCBI taxonomy): domain Eukaryota; kingdom Metazoa; phylum Chordata; class Chondrichthyes; order Rajiformes; family Rajidae; genus Leucoraja; species Leucoraja erinaceus. The sequence goes on along the minus strand of NC_073410.1, from coordinate 1,235,507 downwards.
TCTGGAGAGGAGGAAAGGGTGGGATTTTAGCTCGAGACCCTTCTTAAGAATCTACAGAGGGAAAAGGATAGTGAACATTTCAGCTCCAAACCTTTCATCAGTCCAGATGAAGCGTTCTGCTCCAGGCCCTCTCCTCCACAGTAGCTGCCTGACCTACTGAGCTCCTCCAACAGATAGTTTTCTGATCCATGTTCCAGTATCTACAAGATCTCGTTTAACCATCTCTCCCATTTCAGTTCAGTTTAGTTTATTGCCACGTGTATCGAGGAAAGCTTTTGTTGCATGCTAACCAGTCAGCAGAAAGACGACACATGATTAACACACAAGTCATTCACAGTGTACAGATACATGATAAAGGGAATAGCGTTTAGTGCAAGGTAAAGCCAGCAAAGTCCGATCAAGGATAGTCCGAGGGTCACCAAAGAGATTTCTGGTGCTGCCAGGCAGCAACTCTACCGTTGCACCACTGTGGCCACGCCATTATCTAACAAAAATATGGCCCAAATT